>NW_026691878.1:0-36964 GCF_020826845.1 Diceros bicornis minor
TGATTTTCTGCCTGCTAGATCTGTCCATTTCTGAGAGAGGGGTGTTGAAGTCGCCAACTATTATAGTGGATTTGTCTATTTCTGCTTATAGTTCTATCAGTTTTTGCCTCACATAGTTTGACACTCTGTTGTTAGGCACATGCACGTTCAGAATTGTTATGTTTTCTTTGAGAATTGACCCCTTTATCATTATATAATGCTTTTATTTATCTCTGATAACTTTCCTTACTTTAAAGTCTGCTCTGTCTGAGATTACTATAGCTACTGTTGCTTTGTTTTGATTATTGTTAGCATGGTATATTTCTCTCTACCCATTTACTTTTAATCTATATGTGTCTTTGTATTGAAAGTGGGTTTCTGGTAGACAACCTATAGTTAGGTCGTGTTTTTTGATCCCTTCTGACGTTCTCTGTTTTTTAATTGGTACATTTAGATCATTACATTTAAAGTGTTTTTTGATATAGCTGACATATATTTGCTATATTCATTACTGTTTTCTATTTGTTTCTCTTGTGTGTTGTTTTTTTTTGTTTGTGAGGAGGACTAGCCCTGAGCTAACATCCGATGCCAATTCTCCTCTTTTTTCTTGAGGAAGACTGGCCCTGGGCTGACACCCGTGCCCATCCTCTTCTACTTTATATGGGACGCCGCCACAGCATGGCTTAGCAAGCGGTGCGTTGGTGCGCGCCCGGGATCCGAACCTGCGAACCCCAAGCTGCCGCAGCAGAGCACGCACAATTAACTGCTGCGCCACTGGGCTGGCCCCTGTTTCTTTTGTTTTTTGTTCCTGTTTTTGTCTTCCACTCTTTTTCTGCCTTTTATGGTTTTAATTGAGCATTTTGTATGATTCCATTTTCTCTCCTTTCTTAGCATATCAGTTACAGTTTTTTAAAACTTTTTTAGTGGTTACCCTAGAGTGCAATATATATTTACAACTAATCCAAGTCCATTTTCAAATAACACTATACTACTTCCTGGGTAGCATAAGTATTTTATAATAACAAAATAATCCTAATTCCTTACTCCCATCCCTTGTATCATTGCTGTTATTCATTTCACTTATATGTAAGCACACATAAGCATACATATTCGTAAGCGTACATAATCAAATACATTGTTATTTTAAACAAACTGTTATCTGTTACATAGATTAAGAATAAGAAAAATAAGAGTTTTTGGTTTACTTTCACTTATTCCTTCTTCAACTCTCATCCTTTCTTTATGTAGATCTGAATTTCTGACCTATATTATTTTCCTTCTCTCTAAAGAACCTCTTTTAACATTTCTTGCAGAGCAGGTCTATTGGCAACATAGTCCCTCAATTTTTGTTTGCCTGAGAAAGTCTTTATTTCTCCTTCACTTTTGAAGAATAATTTCATAGAGTATAGAATTCTAGGTTGGTGGGTTTTTTTCTCTGAACACTTTAAATATTTTACTCAACTTTCTACTTGCTTGCATGGTTTCTGAGAAGTTAGATGTAATTCTCATCTTTGTTCCTCTATAGGTAAGATGTTTTTATATTCTGGCTACTTTCAGGATTTTTTCTTTATTTTTGGTTATAATTTGAAGATATACCTAAGTGTAATTTTTGGGGGCTTTTATCTTGCTCAGTATTCTTTGAGCTTCCTGGATCTGTGGTTTGGTGTCTGACATTAATTTGGGAAAATTCTTGGTCATTATCTTTTCAAATATTTCTTCTGTTCCTTTCTCTCTTTTTTCTCCTTCTGGTAATCCCATTACACATGTGTTACATCTTTTGTAGTTGTCCCACAGTCCTTGGATATTCTGTTCTTTTTTTTTTTTCAGTCTTTGTTCTTTTTGCTCTACAGTTTTCAAGGATTCTATTGATATATCCTCTAGCTCAGAGATTCTTTCCTCAGCCATGTCTGGCCTACTAATAAGCTCCTCAAAGCCATTCTTCGTTTCTGTTACAGTGATTTTTATTGCTAGCATTTCTTTCTGAATCTTTCTTAGGGTTTCCATCTCTCTGCTTACATTACCCATCTGTTCTTGCATGCTGTTTACTTTATCCATTAGAGCTCTTAGCATATTAATCACAGTTGTTTTAAATTCCCAGTCTGATGATTCCAACATCCTTGCCATGTTTGATTTTGATACTTACTCTGTCTCTTCAAATTATGTTTTTTGTGTTTTGGTATATGCCTGGTAAATTTTCTTGATAGCTGTATGTGATGCACTGGGTAAAAGGAACTGCTGTAAATAGGCCTTTAGTGATGTGGCAGTGAGGTGTTGGGGAGGGGAAGCATTCTATAGTCCTAAGATTAGGTCTCAGTTTTTCAGTGAGCCTCTGCCTCTGCACTGTGAACTTCATGACTATTTCTCAGGTTTTTTTTTTGCCCCGTTAGGTAAGACAGGATGGCTAGAGTGGGCTGGAGTTGGGTATTTCCCCTCCCCCAGGTCAATTAGGCTCTGATAATACTCCAGTAGGTTAAGCTCTTGTTAGACAGTTTTCCCTGAGGGTGGGCCTTGTTAAGAAGAACAGAGTGCTCTGGAGTGAATGGTTCCTTTTCCCCTCCTCCTGCCAGGAGCACAAGGGGATTTTTCTCAGATATTTACTGTGGGAACCTAGTCAAGCTCCTGGAGGTAAATCTCACAGTGTTCTGGGGGCCCCTCTATGACTGGATCACCCCAGAGTTCTTCACTTTCAGAGTTGTCCGCACTGAGCCTTCACCAATCTGTCCATTACAGTTCAGGTTTTCCTACCCTGGCGCTGGTTCTGGAGGTGGTTTCTGCGCGCGAGTCTCTGCTCTGGTGAGCTGCGGCTCTCTGTGTTTGCCTGTCCATCTCTCCACTCTTGGGGGCAGCAGTTTACCCTGTGTCCTCCCCTGCCTTATGGATCCAAGAATAGTTGTTTGTTGATTTTTCAGTCTGTTCAGCTTTTTACTTGTTATCAGGATGGAGCGGTAACTTCCAAGCTCCTTACGAGCAGAACTGGAAACTGAAAGTGAAAACATATAAATTTTTTAAAAATCAAGCAAGATAAGGGTCAGGAAGAAACTTGTGGATTTTTAAAGTTGTGTGTGTCATCAGTGACTGAGCAGTTTTGATGAAGTGGAGCTCATTGAATCCAAATTGCTTTATGTTTAAGAGGAAGTGAGATGAGTAAATGGAAACATGTAGTGTAGACAACTCTTTCAAGATGTTTGACTATAAAGTGGAAAGGGAAATAGCTGGATGAGAATGTGAGTCCATAAAAGTTTTAAATTTTTTATGTGAGACCGATTAGGACTAAAACTAACAAAAATGTATAAGACTTCTACTGAGAAAATTGTAGAATTTAATAAAAGATATAAAATGGCCAAATAAGTAGATATATCACGTTCACTGACGGGATAACTTCATGTTATGAAAAATTTCTGTGTTCCCTGAATTAATTTATAAATCCAAACAATCTCAATAAAAATGCTAATAGAATTTTTGTGTGTGTGGATTTTGCCAAATGGATTCCAAAATTCATTAGGACAAGCAAATATATAAGAATGCCAACATATGGGGCCAGCCCAGTGGCATAGTGGTTAAGTTCTTGCACTCTGCTTCAATGACCTGGGGTTCGAGGATTCGGATCCTGGGCGTGGACCTACACACTGCTCATCGAGCCATGCCGTGGCAGCATCCCATACACAAAATAGAGGAACGTTGGCACAGATGTTAGCTCAGGGACAATCTTCCTCAAGAAAAAAGAGGAAGATTAGCAATAGATGTTAGCTCAGGGCCAATCTTCCAAAAAAAAAAAAAAGAATGCCAAAACAATCATTGAATATATTAGGAATTGCCTTATCAATTTTCAAGACACATTATAAAGCTGTATTAATAGAAACAGTTTGGTACTGGTGCAGGAATAGATATTCGAAATTGAGATATGAGTGGGGTCCCTTTGAGGAAGAATGCTATAACCCTGCCAACATAGTATACTGTAAATCTTCCTCTTTGCCCTTCTGAAAGTGACCTGGGACCCTTTACCAAGGTATCTGTGCATGGGAAGAGGGAAACAGCCAGATTTTTTTGGAATGACTAAGATAGAATTGGAGTTGATGCTAATTCCCGGGGATCCCAAATGCTTTTTGGTCAAATAGTCAGAGTGGAGATTGAGAGAGATTAGATGATAAATAGTTCTTTGGTCTGATTCCTTCTCACAGTGGGCCCAGTGGGTCCACACATACAACCCAATAGGAATTCTCTTTGTATCTAAATTTTACCTGAATTTATAGTTCTCAAGAACACATTTGCAAACTAGCAGACTCTTCACACTGGCTCCCTGCCTGTAGAACAATGGCTTATATAATAGGAAAGACCAACTGGAAACCACTGGAATTTCCCTGTTCAACCAAAATAATAAATCAAAAGCAATATTGCATCCCTGAGGAAGTCTGTGGAGAGTAATGCCACCATGCAAGTCTTGAGAGATGCAAGTGTGTTGACTTGGCCTGTATGCATGGTAGTGGGGTTTTGGAGAGTGGTAGCAGATTTTCATACACTTAATCAGGTGGTGATCCTAAATGCTGCTGCTTTTACAGATGTAGTCTCCTTACTGGAGCAAAACAGCACAGTCTCTAAAAACTGGTATGCAACTATTGTTCTGGCAAATGCTTTATTCTCTCTACATCAACCAAGAAGTAATTTGCTTCCACATGATCGGGGCAACAAAACATTCACTGTTACTTTCGGCTCTAGCCCTCTCTGTCATAATCGAGGCTAAATAATCCATGAAATCATGCTAATAGATTTGTTGGGAAGGAAGTAGCAAATACCCTGGAAGCTTTAGTAAGATATATAAGTGGGAGATAAACCCCATGAAGACTTGGTGGGTTTGTAGGGCTCTAGGGTTCTGGGGCATACTGAGATCCCTCCTTCAATGTGAAAGTTAAGTTGATGTATCTTCCACCTATTAACATTAAAAAAGATCCAATGCTTTGTGGGCCTCTTTGGGTTCTGGAGCCAATATGTGTCTCATTTGAGTGATTTACTTTGCATATTTACTGAGTTTCAAATGGGGCTCAGAGCAAAAGAAGTCTCTGAAGCTGGTCCAGGGTACAGTATAAGCTATTCTACCATTTAGGCCATATGAATCAGCAGGTCTTTGGCATTTAGGGCTGTTTTCGGGATCTTCTGGCAGCCCTCCACAAGAGAATGACAATGCATGCACCTAGGATTTTAAAGCAAAACCATGCAGATATCCATTTTCCTTTTGAGAAATGGCACCTTTCTTGCTACTTGGTGCTGGTTGGGACTAAATACCTAATTATGGGACAGTCTGAGATGACTGTTATGAACTGGGTATTATCTGATCCATAAAGCTCTAGAGTTGGGCGTGAACAGCAGCACTTCATCATAAAGTGACATGAAACAAGCGGGAAAAGGACTTCCACGGGCATGGGCCAGGATCCCAGGAGGATTCCAGTCTAGGCGAAGGGTGAACAGGGAGCCCTAGAGGCGGCCTGATGGGGATGTCCTGTCGGCTCTTAGTCCATCTGCACATGGTCTTCCTCTGTCCTTGTCCGTTCCACATGCAAACTTTTATCTTTTTACATTTTTTCCTCATTTAGTGTTGATGCGAATCCAGACACTGATTAGAAAACGGCAAGTTCCAATATCTGATCCAAGAAACCTCAACAAGAGAAGCAAAAAACATTCCTTCTTCCTGGAAAGCTGTAGAAAGACAGCCGCTGTCCTGGGGAAGGACATGGTCCTGGTAAGTGCTATTTGAAAGACACCCACATTTCAGTGGTTATTGCTTTGCCTGGGAAAGTCCCTCCAACCTCTACATCCAGGGAGATCTGAGGGGCTGTCTCTGCTCCTGGCCCAGGTGAACCACACTGAAATCCACCTGTCCTCTGAGGAAGGGGGACTTGAGGGTTTCATTCAGTAGCCAGGGAGGAGGGTGGCCCTCCTCCCTTCTCCCACATACAATAAGCTGTGACCATACACAAGTTCTTCATTCAAGGAGGAAAGTGAGATTCTGTGTCTCATTTACATGAGCATAAGAAGTGAAAGAACCACACCACAACACCCAGGCTGTGAAAGAAACAGGATATAATGTAAGAGTCAAATCTACCATTTACTGTTAAAGAAATAATATCACTCCTCCCCAATGGGTTAACAGTGGCTGGCGTGGTGATGTCAGGGAGAGGGAGGGGGTGGTGCCCTCCCTCTCGGGATTTAGGGGTAACCAGGGAAAGTCTTAGGATGTCCTCGTTCACTCAGGGTGGGAAGAGCTGGCCCGGTGCACCCTGAGGGCGCCAGTGTCCCTGCTGGTCAGGAGGAGCTGCACTTGTGGTCTCCAGAGTGTGATGGCTCATCGCCAAGGGCATGGTGGCTGAAGAGAAGAAACAGACTATTTTGGGGATCCTTCCTGAGATTCATGGCACAACTCCCTGCCCCCCTGCACTCTGATCCAAACCCTGTACCGAGTGCTCAGTCCATCAACAGCACCTCGTTTGTCCCTGATGCAGGAGGCATCATTTAGCATCACCCATTTCAGAGGATGCAACTGAATCCCAGAGAGGAGAGGGGAGCGGCCTGTCCCAGGCCTGCTCAGCAGTGGAGCTGGGATCGAGGCCCATGTTTAGCCCGAAGCTGTACTGAGCCCCTGGATTCAGTCGCTCCTGGTCCCAACACTCACTCGGCCCTGAACTGGAGGATGTCCGGTTCCTCTTCCTCATGAAGAGCCGCATTTTGCTCGCCTTCTGGTGTGCGGGCTCCAGCTGGCAGGAGACCCAGTAGCTACAGGACAGAGTGGACCTGTGAGCTACCAGGAGCCACACCTCAGGTGCCCCTCCCAGAGCCTGCCAGCAGCTGAGTCCTGGTGCCCCATGGGTCACCACGCTACGAGTTCTGTGGCTGATCAGCGAGCCAGGCCACAGGCTCTGGAGCTGGCCATCAGAGAGAGTCTGGCCTGCCCTCACCCAACTCCTGTCCCCCTCACCTCTCATGGACACTCATGGGCTCCATGGCCTGGAACCAGGCCCCAAATCGCTCGTCGGGCTCCAGGTCATATGCATTTGCAGCCTGCTGGAGCAGCTGGATCCTCCGGATGAGTTTGTATTTCTGGGAGGAAGGACAGGATGCAGACAGGGCTTGGGTGGGGAACGCTGCCAGGGACTTGTGCGGAGTGAGGATCTGGTCTGGGGTCTGTGCTCACTTGGGAACCCTCCTTCCTTCCCACTCCATTCAGGACTTGCCTGTCCTCACAGTTGGCTTGAATTAGTCCCTCATCCAGGAAGGTGTCCTTGATGCCAGCCCCTCCCGCACCCGCCAACGTGATGGGATCCCCAGCTTTGTGGATCTGACTCTCCCAATAAATGTAAGACCCAAGGGATGAGGCCAGAGAAAGTCTTGCCAGGCGAGGTCTCTGATTTCCACATCCCCACCCTCCCCATAGCTGCTCACCTCACACCATTTCTGGAAGTTGACCCGATTTCCCTGGAAGGGAGACAGCCAATGTCCATCAGAAACAGCCCCCTAAGCCCAGAACCAACCCCCATCCCACCCCTTCTCAGGCTGCAGGAATGTCAGGGCCCAGCAGAGGGCAGACCTTCCACAAAGAGAACTTGACACTGGGCCAGGCTCTGGGCTCCAGGGCAGGAGGGACAGGGGAGCTGAGGCCAGAGACCTTATGTAGCACACCCTCTCTGATGACAGACAGGGAGACTGAGGCCTCAGGGAGGAAGGGACAGCTGGAACACAGAAGTGCTTCCTCACTTGCAGGGGCTGATGGCACTCCCCCAGGGGCAGGGCCCGAGGGGGAGGCTGAATCCATCTCAGACACAGCCTCCTGCAGCTCTGCAGGCAGGCAGCTATGAGCTTCACCAGCCCAGGTAGACTGGTGGGGGGCTTATGCGGAGCGTCTATTCACGCATTGCTAAGATGTGCCTGACTCCCCAGCTCCCAGGGGTGGCCATGGGGCTCTCATGAGAGGAGGTTTGCCACATACTGAGAGCTCAGGTCCCAGTGCAGGGCTCTCGCCTCCCAAACCTCAGGATCCTGCTCCCTGTCCCCACCTCCAGGCTCACTCACTTCCAGATCATCCTCCATCCCAATGTCCAGCAGCTTCAGGTGATAGAGGAACATGCCCAGGAAGGGGACGACACCCTGTGAAATCAGGGTGGGAGTGGTGAGATGAGTCCCACCTCTCAGGTGCCCCCATGGACCCTCCCCCAAATCCCTTCACCCCAGCCTCCTGCCCACCACAGACTCCCACAGAGAACAGCCTAGGACCCTCATCGGCCTCCCCCCATTTGCCCCCTCCAGGGCAACCCAACTTCCCCAGTCACCTCCCAGGGGTGGCTTTTGGCAAATCCCAGGGTATGTGGTCCCTGCCCCTCCCCTCCCTAACCCATCCTGGGCCCAGCCCTTCCAAGCCTCCTCCTGGTCACTTCCAGGGCAGGCCTTTCATCCTCTTGGGCTCCTGGAGCTGGGCTGGAGGAGGAGGGACCCCTCTCTTAGGGAGGCCTCCAGCCGTGAGGTGAGTGACCCCTACTCTGACACCTGGACCCTCCCCCTCAGGCCACCTCACCTGCTGCTGCTGCCTCTCCTGAGGTCCCTGGGGGTCCATCTGCAGGGTGGCCCTCACAGATATCACCTCCTGCAGGGTCAAGGACAGGCTCAGGGAGGCCATGTTCCCTTCGCCATGTCTCCCAGGCCCCTGATCTTCGACCCTGGACATCTGGTGTCTATGGCTGCTCCCATTCCAGGGTGCCCTGATTCTAGATCGCTCCCAGCTCCAACACTCCCTCCTCTTTGCCCTCAGGCCTACACAGGCCCCTAAGCCTCTCTCCTCATCAGGAAAGTGTGAGGAGGACTCCCCATGCCTCCCAGGGTCCCCTGAGGACTCAGTATCATCTGACTGTCACCAGTGCTGTCCCTTCCCCCCTCGAGGAGGAGGAGCACAAAGCTCCTGTACATTCCTCTCCTCCTTGTACCTCATCACCCCTGTGAGGCCTGCACCACAGATCATCTCCCTCCATTTCCCAGATGAGGAGACCGAGGCCCACAGAGGGGCAGTGACTTGCTCAGGGGCCCACAGAGGAGACCGCTCCCCCTCCCAGCCAGAAGCCCTGGCCCCTGGCCTTCACTCCGCCTCCAGACACACCTCTGACCAATGTCCTGTCCTCTGGATTCTCGGGGTGTGTTGAGGCCCTCAGTCAACCTGAGCCATGGATGGAGAGGCACAAGGTGTCTCTGGGTCCCATGCAAGTGGCTTCTGTGTTTTCCAGCCCCCTGGGATTCTCTGACACCAGGCTGGACCTGAAGCCATGCCAAAGTGCTGAGCTCCCTAGGATCCCCTCAGGATGGTCCCTGCACAGAACTCCTCCTTTATTCACTCAAGAAGGGGACCCCCATGTGCCACATCTGAGTGACAGTGTAGGGGGTGACCACGGCACTGTGTAATGGTGACATTTGCATCCTTTTTCACTTGGAAACTTCTAATGTTCCTTCTCCTTTCTCAGCTCTCATGTTTGAAGTCTGTGGTCTGAGCCTTTGCACAATCCTTAGGCCCCTCCTGCCAGGGCCTCGATGGAGGCCATTAAGAATCTGTCAGGAAGGTCCATTAAGAATCTGTAGGTTCCCTGATAATTCTCATTGCCATCTGGGGCATATCCTTGTCGACAAGGCACTGGGGGTGACTCACTGGTTTGTCAGCAGTGACCACTATCGGGCTAGACTGCACAGTCCCAGGGAGCACACAGTTCTGTCCCAGATCCACCATTTGGCCCAAGGCTGTGCAGCCCCTGTGTCCACAAGGCCTGTGTGACCTCACAGTGCCCATCCCTGGGACAGGCAGAATGCCCTCCCCTGTGAGGTGCAGTGAAGACAGAAGGAGAAGCAGGGGCCTGGCTTCCTGAGGACAGACTGGGCTGCTTTAGGAAGAAAGGAACCCCCACCCACTCCATCCACCCGCCAGCCTGGAGGATGATGAGGGCCAGCTGATGGGTCCGCATGGAAGCCAGACACCTGCTCATTCTGTCAGCTCCTCACCTCTTGGAACAGTCCAGGCGACACCACTGTATCCCGTGACCAAGGCCTCCTGCCCCAAACAGTCCCCATCTGCCCCTGCAGCTCACACCCCCCGCTTCCTGTCCAGCTGGACAAGACAGACCGTTATTTCTCGGGGAACCTTAAGTGAAAAACTTACCAAAGCACATCCTGCCTGGTCCCTCCCCACCTCACCTCCTGTCCTTCCAGATCTCCAGCCTCCACTCACCTCCTTGAGCAGCTTCCTGCTCTCCCGCTGGCATGTTTCGAAGATATTTTTAAGGATTTGACAGTTCTTCCTGAGGAGGGAAAAAAGGAAAGAAACACTGTGGAGTGGTTTGAGGGTAAATCCCTTTTGTTTGAAAACCCAGAAGATCCAGACAGCCTGGATGAGCATTTTCACTGTGTCCTCTGAGCCCTGAGGTGTCTGGGACTGGGGAGGGGGCTCTCCTATTGTCACCTGGGGTCTCCATTCTCTTATTCTCTTATTTTCTCAGCAGATGTGTTTTAAGCAGTCTTAATTTCACGTGGACAGAGAGTTCTGTTGCTGCAAACACTTGAAAATCTTCAATTTGGTTCAAGCCATGATCTGTCACTTAGGGAAACTGATTCCTGAAGCAGAACGACTGGCCTAAGTTTTCAGAACGACTTCAAGCCTGCCAACCAGGTCAGACCCTATCCCCAGTGTTTGCTGTCTCCCAGGAGGTCCCAACTGACTGAAGGGCAATGCCAGCCCTGTGGGGGGTGTCTGGTCCACCCAGGTGGTGCTCGCATGGAGAGAGGCCTACCCACCTGGACACCTGTCTCCACGTCTCCTTTAAACATTGAATGGAGGGGCCCTGCAGAGCCCAGAAGATCGCGTGGAGAGAGGAAAGGTTCCTCAGGCCGTGGCATTCCTGGGGAAGGGAAGAGAATGACCTGTGAGGGGGAGCTGGAGCCCTGCTTCCTCTAGCTTCTGTCGCCTCATTGACGTCTCCTGTCCTGGATGAGACAGCAGCTCAGGGAACCCAGGAAGGGCACAGGTGGAACCTGATGAGGAATACTTCCAGGGAGGAGGATTTTAGCTCAAGCCAAGAAAGGAGCCCAGGAAGGGGTGAGCTTCCCACCACTGGGACCAGGAGTCAGGTCATCGAGGCCTAGCAGGAGGGGCCTAAGGATTGTGCAGAGGCTCAGACCACGGACTTCAAATATGAGAGCTGAGAAAGGAGAAGGGGCAGTTCCCCCGACACCAGAGAGGGGCTCCCAGGGCCTCCCACATCTTACCTTGGCCACCTGGATCCAGAGCTCCACCACCCTGACCCTGTCCTGGGCAGTCATGCTCGGGTCCCCAATGCAGGTGCTTATGATACATTCGACCACTCTGTTAAAGTGGGTCGTGGTGACATCGATGGTGGATTCCAGGTGCTTATTGCCCCTGTCACACTGGGACCAGATGGAGTCCAGGAATTCGTGGGGCATCGCTGTCTTGAACAGCTCCTGGGGTGGACAGGGAGTGTCACCCAGCCCTGCCACAGCCCAGCTCAGCATCTGCAGCCCCCAGTCCCAGGCCGGGTCAGTGGTGAGAGCTGGAGCTCAGGAAGCTGAGAATGTGGCCTGAGACTTGTGGTAATCCCTGGATGTTGCCTGTGTCCCCTGAGGGCACCCAGCACAGGATGGCCCAGGACCCAATACTGTGGCGCAAGGAAGTAGCATTTGCTCGCCGCCCAGTCTCACTTCCTCCAAGCACCAGAACTCGGCTCCTGCTTGACCATCTCTAGGGGCATCTTCCACCCATTCTGACAATCCTGGGGTCTGACTCCTCTTTCACATGCACATTCCCCCAAGGCAGCAACAACCACGGGCTTTGTTTGTCTGCCTTGTAGTCATGTACACATGAAGTGCCTAATTAGTGCTGAGGCCGTTGAGGCCTCCTGGGCAAATGAGTGAACTACCCAAGGACGAGACAACAATTTAGTGTGCTCCCCTCCCCAACCAAATCGCAGACTCTGCCCAACTTCCTCTCTGCTCCACCTCATCCACCTGCACAGCCACTCTGCATGGCAGCTGCTCTCAAAGTCCATCCCTACTGTCCACATGAGGACAGCAAAGGCTTGGGAGTGAAGAAGGCTGCTCAGGTCACATGAGGGTAAGTGGGGAAGCAAGAGGTTGGACCGAGATCATGGGATTCTGGATCAGGAAATGGCAGGTCTGGGGCAGCTGATGGCACAGGGAAGGCCGGCCCCACCTGCCCTGAGAGCCCCGCTGCTCACCACATCCATCAGTGTCAACTGCTCTGCCACCAGCCGGGGAGGGAACTCCAAGAAGTCAGGCTTCTCCTCCCTCAGCAGGTTCTTGGTGGTCACGTCCCAGGGGCAGGCGGGCTCTGGGGCTGGATCTGGCTCTGCTGTTATCTCTCCAGGTGGAGGGAGGATTCTCCCTGGAGCCAATGGTCCAGCTGGCTCCAGCTCAGGAGCTGGCACTGGGGCTGGAGCTGAAGTTGGTGGTGACTCTGGCCCTGGAGGGACTGATGGAGGTGACACTGGCTCCAGCTCTAGCACAGGTGGTGGAACTAGCGCTGGAGCTGGATCTAGCCGTGGAGCTGGCCCTTGCTCTGGCTCTGGAGCTGGAGGGAGCTCTGGAGATGGTACTGCAGCAGGAGAAAGAAACAGCGTCACTCAAATAGCTGACTTCCCCTGTGCCTGTCAAAGCCAGGAAAGACCCCACTGCCTTTAAGGGAACCTAGCCTGTGAAGACCCTTCAAATCATCTTCCCAGACTGCAGTCCCCTCACCTTCCAGATCTGCCTCAATGGGCCGTGGATGCTCCAGCTGGACCTGGAGAAGGTAGGCGTGGCCCTGCAGCCCCTAGCCAGGCAAGCTGAGATGCAGAGAGGCCAGCTTCATGCTGAAGCAGGGATAGTGCAGGAGCTCCCAGAAATCCTGCCCTGGGTCCAGGCAGGTTCCCACCAGAGAAGAGATGGCACTGGGGGAGGCAATTGGGCAACAGAGTCAGAGGCCTGGCCTTTCCCTCCACACTTCTCACCCAAGGCACCCTGGCTTGGGTCTGGGCCCTATGCCCGCACCTCTCCATCCAGGTGAGAGCCACATGGCAGCCCTGACCCCTGTGAGGCTGTCCTGGCAGGGGCAGGCCTGCTTATCTAGCAAGTTGACACAGAGTCTGTTGTGACTCTCTTCCCACTGACACTCTTCTCCTGAAGGTCTGGGACACAGCCCACCCCGGCCCTCCATGCACTTGTGCAACTGGATTGAGCACTGAGACAGATGTGTGAGCAGGTTGCTCACACACCTCCTGTTCTGGGCCTGGAGGCGGTGGTCAGAAGAGGTAGATGTGGAGAAGGGGAGGCAGATTAAAATGGGTCTGTGGTGGGAATGGGTTTCTAGGGGAGAACTCAGCCCAGCCACCCCTCTGGTTCCCAGGGGTCCTGGCACCCATCCATAGCTCTTTGACTCCTGTCCTCCTGGAGTGGAAGCCACCGGGCCTCTGCCTTCCCATGGGAATCAAAAGATGCGTGAGATGCGGCTTCTGACAGGCTCCCCTCAGCCACAGCCTCCATCTCTCCCCCCACAGCTTGTTCTTTAGAGACAGGAGGCCGTCCTTCTGGACCCAAAGACCACTCACTTTTTTAGGTGGTCCTGCGCTCTGCCCTCCTGGCTGGAATAAGGGGAGATGCCTCCAGATGTCAAGGAGGCTATGAGGGCATCCCTTGGGATGGACGGTGGATGACAAGACCTGCGAATGATGTCGAATGTCAATGTCTCACTCTCAGACGGAAATTGAGGCCACGCATTGTGTCTCCTTCATTCACTGGGTTTACTGTCTCCAAATGTCCTGCATGCAGTAGGTGCTTAATCTACATGGTTGAATGAATGTAGTCCACCCAGTGCCATCCCAGACACCTGAGTGGGCCTAGGGCCTCTCTGCTGCCCCAGAGATCCTTGACTGGCTACCCCAAGGAAAAGGACCAGGACCAGCTGGATGGAATCTCCAACTCCTTGACAGGGTGGTTTCCATGTGCTTTTCCAAACTCAGAAAGGCCGCATCTCAGAGATGGGTGAGGCAGACTACTTTTCACGGGGAAGAGAGAAATAAACACCATGAACAACCACAGCACGTCCACAGCCCTCTCTGCAGAGCCAGGCACCAAGTAAGCACCCGCCATTGCTGATCCCATTAGTTCCTACAAGATCCCCATGAAATTTATCCTCTCCCACCGTACTTTTCAGAGGAGCAAGCTGAGGCTCAGATTTGGTGACACTCCGAGGACACACAGCTGGCAGGGGGTAGAGTCACCACTGTGCTGAGGAGGGAGTGGCCACTCACCTAGTAAACAGCTGGTCCAGGACCTGGTGGGTTGTGTCTAAGGCCGAGTAGTTGACCATGAAGGTGGTGAAGCTAGAGATGTTCCTCCTCAGGAAAGCTGGTGCGATGGACTCTGTCATCTTCTCCATCACGCCTGTCTGGAGGGCCCGCATCCTGCAGGCCTCATTTAAATTCACGGTGGACTCATCCTCACACTGAGGGAGAGGAGGAGGTACATACACTCAATGACATCGTGGTGAACCAGCGGGAGCATGAAGTGACTTTCTACACTCCTGTGTAGCTGGTGGGAAGGAGTGGAGGTCCAGATTCCTTTGGGAGTGGGACTGTGGAGCACTCTAATGAAA
This sequence comes from Diceros bicornis minor, assembly GCF_020826845.1. Lineage (NCBI taxonomy): Eukaryota > Metazoa > Chordata > Mammalia > Perissodactyla > Rhinocerotidae > Diceros > Diceros bicornis. The sequence continues at coordinate 14,657 of NW_026691878.1, forward strand.
AAACCCTGGGGGGTTCCAGGGGAGACTCAGATTTGAGTCTGCATTCTAGTAGTGCCTTGGTCATCTCAGAGTCCTGGGTATGAAGACCCCTCTGCACCCACACTCACCTCAGACCAGCCCTCTTCATTGATGGACTGGTGCACCTGTGTCCTCTCCAGGGAGATGGTGAACTGGAAACCATCTACCAGCTCCTCAACCATCACTTGGGTGCAGCTCTGCAGTGACAGTGCCCAGAAGTCAGGCCAGGAGGCATCAGGGGCCTGCCTGGACTTTACCACAGAGGGAAACCCCACCACAGTTCAGGCACAGAGGGGCATCTGCATAGTCTCCATCAGGGAAGGAATGTGATGACACCTCGACGGCCTGGGATTCACATGTGGGTAGAAGAGCTTGGTCCCCAGCACTCATCTTCCTCTCCTGCAGCCAAGATCTTCAGTATGAACATGACACACCACCAGATCTCCACCATTTAGCTACCTGCTCCTGCTCAGGGTGGTTCCTCCTCATACTACCTTCTCTAACTCCACCTCCCACATACACACACACACACACACAAAGAGGGTCAAGGGGTGTGGGGCTGTCCATTTGGGATCACAGTTGTGGCCTGATCTAGAGTGGCCTGCCCTGGGCTACGCTGTTACCTGATGGTTCCTCCTGCCAAAAGGCCACAGACATTCGAGGTGAGGGCTGAGCCAATGTCTAAAGCGACTTAACATGCTCTCATTCTTGGCTTTCCGGGGGCCAGAGCCTCCTAAAGTCACGGGACAACACGAGAACATCCTGCTGTGTCGAGTGTCTCCACTCAAATGAACTGGACAGGAGGCTGTGATTACAATGTGGGTGCCTGGTAACCAGAGTTCTAAGTTCTGTTGGGGGCTGTCACCAAGGAAGTGAGGTCACTTCTTCAAGGTTCTGTTACTTGGCCCCTTCCTTCAATCAGACCCACACAAAGCCCCTGCTAGGCTGTTGGCTGCTCTCCCTCCTTGCCCATGTCATCTCCATCACTGTACACAAATATCCATCACCACCCTCCCCACAGCTCCTTGGGAGTGGAACCAGTGGCCAGCTTTGAGGAGACAGAGCTGAAGTCACACCTCTTTTATCCTACCAGTTCTGTGTCCTGGAAAAGCCACTGTGCCTCTCAAGATCTCCCCAGTCTCCCCACCTGCACAATGGGGATGGTGCTAAAAACAGCTTTCTGGGAACATCGTCAGGTGTATATGAGATAATACCTACAACACCTGTGGATTGATGTCACATGTGTCTAATGCTGAACCTCCCATCTATGTCAGTTCCATCTGTGCAGCCTCCACAAACCCCCACTCCATACTTCTTGTCACACATCATTGGCCTGAATTTAGTCTGGTCACTCTTATCTGCAAGAGGGGTTAGGAATTTTATCTTTTAGTTTGTTGAATTGCCACCCAAAATAAAACTGATTCTCTGTTCTGAATATTAAGGGAGAAGGTGAACAGTGGAAACTACCCGTGCTCTCGCCCTACACTAACCTTCAAGTTGAAGGGGAGGAGATGAGCTTTTCAGATGAATCAAGCATGTATTTACCTACCACAGGCTCTCTTTTCTTGTTGTTTCTTCATCCACAGAGAACAAGAAGTCTTGCTTCCAAACCAGAATGTATGAGACGTCCACTGCCCTCTGTTCCCAGCAGAATGACCAGAACCAATTTGTTGGCTTTTATTTGCCTGGACCTTGTAAGTAGATCTGAGAACATTCTTTCTATGTCCTTCATAGAGTGGGTCTGGGAGGGTCTGAGGTTGTAGAGAATTGTAGGCAAATAACAGGCTCCTGAAAAACTGAGTCAAATTGGAATCTCTGTAATTCAAAGGAGAGTGACATCAGCATCATGGTGGAATAAGACACCTCCTGTTTTTCTACTCCTGCACTTACAATGCTTTGGCATCCATCCATAGACAAAAGTGCCTTTGTGGGAGAAGTGGGATCCCGCACCATATGCCAAGGGACCCAGAGGGAGTCTCACCCACCCATGCATCTGGTAATAGGCAGACAGACCTCGGTCCCAGCTCTGGACCCTACAGTGGCCCGTGAACCAGCTCAGGCTCCTTTCAGCTGCTGCATGGAAACCCCTGAAAACACTGTCTTAGATCATGACACACAGAGGAGAGGGCCTTTGTGGAAGTCCAGGTTTCAAGAAGAGAAGTTCCAGCCCTCTGTTGGAGCACAAAAATATGAGTCTGGATGGGTTGAAGAGTTTGGAGGCATTGGCAGATAGGTACCCTTAGAGGGCTTTAAAGGATGTGGATCCTGTAACTGCACTGAGCACTCCATCAAGAAGTCTCCCACGACTTGTGGGCTATGCCTCACCCATGCATCTCCCCAGCTGGCCCTTAGGCACCCCCAGTGCTCTGCGTGCCTCACATACACACACCTCCACCCTAGGGCTTCTTCCCTGTGTATGCTCCCAACAGTGGTGGTTAGAGTGAATTTTGGAGGACAGCTAGTGAGCACGTGCCGAAACTTGGTCCAAATCCGCAGGCCAGAGAGAGACCACAAACTCGAGGTTTCACACAACCTCTTGAATACAAAAGGGAGGCTGTCAGCGCCCAGCCTATTACATCACAGCATCAAGAGAATGCATACGGGCTGGAGAATTCTGCCATTAATGAACAAATTAAAAATGCTGAGATTATACTGGTATAACACATTAAAATACAAATGTATTATTGAAACATATGTGAAGTTTAAAAAAATGACATTTCAAATGTTGGAAAAATTAAGTTTGAGAAACCTTGTAGGTGGTCAGTAAACATCTGTCCCTCCCTCCCTCTCCAGAGCAGCCATATGTATATATATAAATACACACACACACACATATATATACCCCCTATAAGTTATATATATAGAGAGACGCATATGTGCATGTGTGTCCACAAACACTCATACATATATATAATGCATGTACCTATGTATATCATATACATGTATGTATACATGATAGAATACTCACATGCACACGTGTGTATCTCTGCAATTTCACCTTCAATAAGGTAAATTTCCGGTTTGTATTGACTCTAAATAACTCTGCATTTTAACTTGTTAGGTCTGTTTTGGGTTGTTTTCCCCAAACTTTCTGGTTAGTCCTCTGGGCACTTCTCAATTGAATAACTGTTATGGTTTTCATTCGTTGTTGTGCTTTCGTTTTCTCTTTTTAATAAACATATTTGTTGAAATATGACATACAATCAGAATAGAGCACACATCCAAGTGTAAAGATTGATAAGTTATCAAAAAGTGTACATATGTATTAACAACACCCAGGCCAACAAACAGAACATGACCAGCTCTATTTTAGTAGATTATACATGATATATATAATAGATAATAACCGCAGTTACCCAGATTATGATGTCTCCTTTTTCAGGAAGTAGCACACTGAATGGCAATGCATAAAGCAAATTTGGTCATGATGTGGCCTCCTTCAAAAATATAGCTGGATTTGGAAGGTTAATTTTTTTTAGGAATACATGAGTTTAGTTCCAGAAAAAAAGTGGCTTGTAAATTTCCTTTCCTGTAATGACCTTGTAAGATTTTTGTAGCAAAGTTAAGCTATTCTCACAAAATGAATCAAAAAGTTTTTCCCATTTTTCCTGTTCTGTGGAAGAGCTAGACTCAATGTGTATTATTTCTCTCCTGAATGTTTGGTGGAATTTGCCAGCAGAGGTGTTAGCCACGATGAAATGTGGGAATGTTTTAAACTGTGGATTCAGTTTCTTCTTTAGATATGGGACTATTCAGATTTCTCATTTCTTCTTGAGACAGTTTTGGTAACTTTCATTTCCTGGCAATTTGTGAATTTCATCTAATTTTCAAATGTATTGACATGTTATTTATAATAACACGTGTGTTGTCAGGGAAGGTCTGGGGTGAATATCCTGGGGGCGAAAGTCAAGCTCAGCTCATGTGTCCCCGCAGCTTCAGGCACCTGGATGCTGTAGGGATAGCCTGTTCCTCATTGCAGGACGAGAGGCTAAATGCTTTTCTTTTCGCCCTCTGCTCTCCATTCACACCAGCTCAGGAGACCTTGTTCTTGGGCAAGTTGGCGTGCAGGCAATGCCCCATGTAAATTCTTCCAGGCCTGGTGGATATTTGGAATTTTTTTTCTCAGATGTTCTCTTGAAACCACATGGCAACATTTGTATAATATTCTCTCTTTATTTTATATTTGAGTCAGTTTTGGTAATCACATTTTCAATTTTTAAACTGTACAAGGCTGCTTCTCTCATGGGGCGTCTTTGGCACTCCTCTTGCAAGAGACCTGCAGGCATCCCAAGATGTCCCAAGGCCACTCCCCCAGCCGGCATCTTAGACCCCTCCCCTCAGCCTCTGAGCTACTCAAGCAGGATCCTCTCATCCTGCGGGGAGCTCCCTTAGTAGGATTCCTTCTAACATGGGCTCCAGTCTAGCTCCTATTTGCAGATCTGAATCTCCTTCCCCAGGACTCTGCACCTTTGCATCCCGATTCCACTGCAATACTCATTATTCTGCTATTAGGCAAGGGCATCTTCGATCTCATCCAGGAAACACTTCAGGCTTCCCTTGGTGAGAGTCAGACTCCAATCTCTACATTCTCCAATCTCCAGGTAACAGATAGATGCTCTCTGCATAGTCCCCATGAAACATTGCTCAGTTGATGTGACAGGAGGGGAAAGTACATTCATTTACACCTTCAACTTTTCCCCCTAGAATCCTATCTGGTTTCTCCAATCTCAAGCTCTAATAGAGAGGGGGATTGCAGGCAGCCATCGCCAATGCTGGGAAACCTCCTGTTGGGTATCAAGAGCCATGTCCAGAACAGGTGCTCGGCCCCTCATTTCTGGATGTGGGAGACACACGTGTCCCACTGTGTTCTTCTGGGCCTTTGAGGCCACAGACAAAGCTGAGACGGGTAGGGCTCCACTTCAAGTCCTGTTTCCTTTATTTCCCTGTGCCTAGCAGTAGGTGGACACTGTGGTTAAATGGTGAAATAAAGGCATGACCAAATGGTAATGGAATGTGCAGAACATATGAGAAACTTGCAAATGAAGCTGAATGTAGTGTCCTTAGTCTCAGAGATACAGAAGGAAGGGATTCAACACTGTGATGAAGACCAAAATGACCTAAACTCACTGTGTGTTATTACCAGCATCTCCATGTAAAGTTGCTTAAAATGTCTTTATCTTTCACCAAAATAGGTAAAATGGCAAGACAAGGGCCTATATTTTCCATCTGCACATTGATTATAGAGTGGTGGGGTATAGCAGAGCCTCTTCCAATTCCTTCTCTTGAAATGATTATAGTGAAAATGACAGAGCATCCAGCTCAAACTTGAATTCTACTTCCTGTTTCTTATCTCCCCCACACACATTCCTCATTTCATCTACTTTGTTCCCTCAAGTGTATTGTTTCCCCACATGAGACCAACAAACTCACTTACAAAGATAACTGTTTGAAGCTCCTTTGTAATTTTTTCACTTTACCTAGTGATTCTGCTCTGTTGGTGGTGGTGGTGTCACATACAATGAAACTCACTCTGTGTAATGTGTAAAGTGCTGTGAATTTTTAATATAAGTAGATATCAATCTTCATAACAAAATGTCTGGCTTTCAGCTACTGAAACCCTGTCCATTAAAGGAGGCTGTAAAGGGTCCAAAAAGACGTTCACCCTGAGTGCTGGAATGGAAGTGGTGAGCATTCACTGCACAACCACTGCTGGAGAAGACACTGGAGGTAACAGAAAACTGAGGCATCTGAACCTGCAAACCCAGGAAGCCAAAGCGGAGCCCACCCTACTTCCTCATTACACCACAGGGCTGGCACCCAGGCAAGTTTTTGATGCTCTGTGAGATTTAGTTTTCTCGTCAGGGCTGTTGTGGCAACTTAATGATATAACATAGTTGATGCGTTTGGCAGGTTTTCAACAAACAATAATTCTTTTCCCCACTTTGGATGCAAAGTTCTCCAGTTGGTCTAAAGCTGATCACTCATAGCTGGTGGGCTCAAACAAAGATCAGCTAATTTTTTTTAGTAAAAGACTAGACAGTAATTACTTTCAGCTTTGCTAACCATATGGTCTCTGTCAAAATGACTCAATGCTGCCACTGTAGTGCAACATCAGCTACATAACTAATAGGCGTGTTCCAACAAGACTTTGTTTATGGACACTGAAATTTGAATTTTGTTCAATTTTCAAGTGTCATGAAATATTGTTCTTTTATTTTTTTCAACTATTTGAAACAGTAAAAACAATTCTTAGCTCACAGGCATATAAAAACAGGCAGTGGGTCACATCTGCCAAGGGTCATAGTTTTCCATCTCTTGGGCTAGAAGTTCTGTTGAAGTTATTCATAAAAAGATAAGATTGGGATTCATAGGACACAGTTATAGTCAAGGAGTAATTAGATACGTGAGGGAGGGAGCAAATGTGGGAGGGATTATTCAATCAACAATAGGGAGCAGCAATTATAGCTGTGTTTTACCCTCAAATATACATAAATTGTTAACTCTGATAGATTTACATATAGTGATACATATATTACATATACTGACTGAAGTGATTGTAAAATACAATATAACAAGGCTATTATTCTCTTTTCAGGGGAAAAATGAAATTGAAAGGCCTCTATGTATCTATTGGCACAAAATGGTTTGGTTCAATGAAGGCTGTCATGTCATCTTATATACTGTGATGCAAACGGTATGTTCCTGCAGTCGCCTCTCCAGTTTTGCAGTGCTTATGGCATCCAGTGTGATGAAGGTAAGGTCTTAAGTGTATTACTAAGCAATTAGAGTCTGATAATTAATTTTTTTATAAAATGAATCTTATTCCAAACTTATATTCAGTGGAGGATTTAAATATATACTGATTTTATTTAATTAAGAAAATGTATGCTTCCTGGTTTTAAAATGGGAAATATAGAAAATTACAAAGAACAAGAAATATCTCTACCATCCAGAGATAATGGAAATTAACTTAAAAAATAAATCGTGTTGTTTTATGCGTGTATTCTTTTTCAACTGTGTGACCATACTCCATATCAGTGGTTCTCAACTGGGGACAACTTCACCATCTCCAGGACATTTGGCAATTGCAGGAAACATTTTTTGTTGTCACCACTTGGTGGGGAGAGTGCTGCTGGCATCTAGTGGGACCAAGGGTGTTGCGAAATATCCTACAATGCAGAGGAGAGCCCTCCACGACAGAGAATTATCCAGCCCAGAACATCAATAGTGCTGAGATTGACAGACCCTGATCCATGTAGTATATATACTGCTTTGTAAATTTAACATTGTCATGGACACTTTCTAACATCCATAAGTGGTCTGAAAACATAATTTTTTAAGGACTGAATGGTAGTCCAGATCAAGAATATATAATAATTAAACAATTTTATCCTATTTACAATAATTGTAAATTTATTAAAGAATACGAAGGTCCAAAATGAGTTGATATCTCTTTTCTTTTGCTGGATCCAGGAGGCCCCTGTGCTGACTGTGATCACCTATGTGGGGCTGAGTGTCTCTCTGCTGTGTCTCCTCATGGTGGCCCTCATCTGGGACAAGGGACCAAAAATTACAGACAGCCAGCCACACAGGATGTGATACACGGATGTCATTCCCCATTCCTCTTTGCAAAGAAAGCCTGTGGGCATCCTGTATGAGAAGCTTCATTCCCAGTTGTCCAGCTGGCCCCTGGGGTTCATGCACTAACGTCCTGGCTGCAACAAGTTTGATGAGTGAAAATGAGGGGCCACTGTTGAGAGTTAGGTCCAGTGTTTGACCAAAGTGAGCAAAGATCCTTTCAAGTGTCGCTCAGATAGTTTCATGTGGAGCTGTCAGAAGCCACGTGGCTTTTCCCTTCACCCTAAATAAGAGGCTGACGCAAGAAAAAGAGAAGTCGGAGCTTTGCCCAGTGCAGCGCGATGAGCTGACGACCCAGGCCTGGGGGCTGGGTGCCCAGTGTCCTGTGAAGCCCCCCGTCAGCTTAGACTGGATGTGGCATAGACACCGTGGAGGCCCATTTCCCACCTGTCCCTCTCCGAATTGGAGCTTCTTGACTATTTACTTTTCAGTCTTCTATTTCTCTCTTCGTGGGAAATTCCCTGAACCATCTCTTGTGAAAGGAAGGAAGCTCCTGAAATCTTAGCAGCATTCTTGAGTTAGAAACCTTGGCATTTTCTATCTCACTTTGACAAAAATGTTTGCAGAAAGCTCTGTGATCCACTTTGCTAACTGCGCAAGCCTAGCCTTTCGGGCCCCCAGTGCACTAAGCCACTGCTGTAGGTTGCAGGGTGGGTGGACAGATAGACAAAGAAGTAGGTTTGTAGTATTTAGCTTTGGACACAACAGGTATGAAGATTTTGGAAATCTTTTTTTTTCCAATACAGCATCTCTATAACATTATTTCTTTATTTTTATTATTATCATGAGCTTAGGGATAGGTGGCACTCAATATCAGAAACAGGGGGGTGTTCTCCACATTTGCTGTACAAGCCAATCGCCAAGGAGAGTCTATGAAGCTGCTTGATGCATCTTTGTCCCCCTCTCCCAACTGGTGGGAAGAACCTTTGCGTGTAACAGCCCAGAAGCAGTGATAGCCTGGTTTCTCCCGGATGCTTTTTCGTTGCTTTGCAAAGAAAGCCATGGAATATACAGAATGATTCAGAGGCACCTTCCTCAGTTGGAAGAGGAATTCACAAATATGTGAGTAGTCACATCAATAATATTTAAAAATAAAAATAAAAATCTTACTCTGTACCAAACGCTGTTTTAAAAGCTTTGCAGCATCAGCTAATTTATCCTTCACAAAAATCCTTGGGGGGGATTTCTGTGATTAGATGCTTTTAACAGATAAAAACCAAGAAGCACAGTTCTAATGATGAATGCTGAGTGATCGATCATAAATGAGTTTGTCATATGGAAAACAAAAGCATGACGACAGAGGAAGGTCTAAATGTCTTCTTGTGCTCAAACTATAGATGCATCTCAAAATTGCGAGAGTTTCGCATTTAATTTAACAGAGCAATGGCTAATAAAGTTGATCAAAAAGTCACACTGTATTAAACTTTCATTCAGAATGTTGTTTATCATTGGGGTGGCATTCTTAATCTATGACTTCCTTGAAAAATTTTAGCAAAACTTAAGTTTGGGGAAGAAACATTTTGGGGAATCGTGTTCTAGTGATATAGAAGCCTCTGGATGCTGTCTTGTGCGTGGTCTCTGCATACTCTTCATGCACGGTTCCAGGCCGGGTGCCCTCTCATAATACAGACCTGGTCTTACCAGGATGAGCCTCGCCATCCTCATCAAGTGTCCCCACGACAGCTGGATCCAGGGTCCCTGTGGAGGAAAAACCAGAGAATGTCAGGACAGAGCACATCACTGAGCCTGAAAGAAGAGGTGCTTAATAGAACAGAGCTTCCTTTTCTTTGTCCGACTCTAAAAAAGAGAGTGATTCCTGGTATTTCAGAGCTCAGAGGAAACAGAGGGATTAAAATACTTCAACTTCTTGATGAGAAAGCTGATGTTGGAAGCAGTGAATGAATCTCCCATGTTCTCCTCAAGCAGAGCCAGCATGAAAACCCAGCTCTCCCAACTCCCAGTGCAGGACCCTCCAAAACCATGTACTGTGAGCTCAAATTGGCAAGGCTCACATGTTCAAACTAGTCCTGACCCGCCATTGGTCCCACATGTAACAGCCTGAAGGAAAAATGGGGCAATCCAGAATATTCCCAAGGGAGCGCTCACGTATGGGAGAACAAAAAAGGAAATCAAGACATATTACATTACGTTTCTATTTGGTTTTATGACAACCGTGGCACAGGCAGCAACACACAGTGTCCCCATCTTTTTAGAGATGAAGACCTTGAGTTCAGGACTGGTAAGGAACCTGCCTAAGCTCACAAAAAATACCACATCTCCCGCCCTGGGCTCTTTCTGCTTCAGTCCACTGCATAGATCATGGTCTTCATCCGAATCCAGGAGTCCCCGCCTTCTGTGAGAGTTTTGTAGTTTTTTTGGAGTTAATACAAATTTCTTATTATTATGTCAAACCTTCCATCTCAAGCCAATTAGCATGTTCTGGTCTAATTCAGGTCATTTCTCTGATTCAACACCATGACCATCCCAAAAAGCAACTGAGACTTTCACTCATTGTGGACGTTCAAGGTGGCTAAGCAAAGATTCGGTTAAAATAGCCAATTGGGGGGCCGGCTCCGTGGCTTAGCTGTTAAGTGCGCGCACGCGGCTACTGGCTGCCCAGGTTCAGATCTTGGGCGCGCACTGACGCACCGCTTGTCCAGCCATGCTGAGGCCGCGTCCCACATACAGCAACTAGAAGGATGTGCAACTATGACATACAACTATCTACCGGGGCTTTGGGGAGAAAAAGGGGGAAAAAAAAAGGAGGATTGGCAATAGATGTTAACTCAGGGCTGGTCTTCCTCAGCAAAAAGAAAGGAGTATTGGCATGGATGTTAGCTCAGGGCTGATCTTCCTCACCAAAAAAAAAAAAAACAAACTACCCAATTGTTCAAAGACCACATTTCAGGAGCACATTTCATTTTTTAGAAGATCTCACAGGTGGAATATGGCAAATTGAATTCTCTTCTGCCATACAAGAGGATATCTATTTTATAAATATTTAATTGTTCTGATGAGTTAATTGAATTCTAATATTGCACTCAATCTCAATCAGATCCTTCTTCCTTTCACTGCCAGTGGGTGGAGCAAATCTGTGTAGCTTCAGTCTTGTGTGTAGCAAGGGAAACGGTTTTATATGTGTTGACTATTCAGGAATTTGAAGTAAAATACTGAGTCCAGTATCCTACCTTAAATATAAGCTGCTTATGTATATACAGAAAGCAAATCAATATCTTAGACTTGGGAAAATGTTGCATATTTAGCAGGCTAAAGCAAACATTCTATAATCATGATTCTTTCTCTTTGTAAAAAATAATGAATATATTGAAATACTCAGTTCTATCAAGTAAAACCTTCTATTAGATTTTCTTATACCACAGAGAGCTTTAGAAGCAATTTTGTGAGAAGGTACTCAGCTAGTAATGTTGGGGAGAATTCTGTGCTTCCATGACCATTGTTTTTATAAAAGAGCAACCCAGTGGAACCATGGACAATGGAGCCATAGAATAAGGATCGGGTCAATCCTGGGAAACAAAACAAGACGAGAATTCCGAGACCCATCCCCTCCCCATGTCCTCTGCAGCGTCCGTCCTTTGAACGCAACGGGCCTGCCTGCACTAGTTCATCTCCGGGTGCCTTGAATCCTGCCCTTCTCTTCTCCCCGTGGCCGACTCTGCCTCCAGGAGAAGAGCTCCCTCTCACTGGGCTGGGTCTTCCGCCTGCACGGGCTGCGGTCATAACAGACATACTCTGTCCACTTCACTTCTGTTTCAAAAAACTCGTGCTGTGGGGTATCTTGTGGCCCCCAAAAAGGCATGTACCTCTGAATGTACGTACGCCCTGCCTCTCTCATTACACATTCTTCCCGGGTGTCCCTCAACCTTTGCTGCCTCTTTTCATTTGCTTGTTTATTTGGGTACCTGTATCTATTCCTTAGTCCCCTATAATTTCATGGGGTGGTGTTTAGAGACCTCATAGACACCTGTGGGTGGTATACAGAGGTTGGTGGTGAGATCTTCCACCTCATATTAATTGTTGCAGGCCCTTTCGGGACCCCTGTCACTTGTGCCTCTAAGATTAGTCGACAATGCCGACCTACAGCGCGAAGTGGCGTATTTGAAAGTACAGTCTGAAGAAGGACGAATACGATTGCACCGTGGGGAGAGTGGGCGGCTTCCCCCTCACCCAGCCCTGCTCTGGTGAGAACACGGGCCCGTCCCCCGCTGAGGGGTGTGGGAAGAGCTGGTGCAGGCTGCTCCTTTTTTGCATCAATCTTCTCTCTTCTCCATCTCGGGTATAAAGCACCAGGATGATGACGTGGCCCAAGACCATAGGCATATTGGCAACACCAAACATCTAAGGATTTTCATTCAATGGATTTAATTGTACTTTTTCCTCTTTGCTTCAGCTCAAGTGCCTCGTCTGGTTCTCATGATCAGTGTGGGAACTTGATGATCCAGATGAGGATGTAAAGCGTTTAAAGAGCACCATGGCCGGGATGTGCTTTTCCCCTCTCTCTGTCTCGCTCTCAGTTTGTGGTTTCTTCCACAAGGTTGAGAAATAGAGGAGAACATTAGAAATAGATGAACACTCTGGAGACATGCTGTTTCTCAGAACAATCCTCTCCGGAACCCGTGGACGTCTTCTAACAATCCGGAGGATTGAAATTATCTGCTGTGAAATGCAGAAGAAGTTGCCCCCCGCAGCGGAAGGAGAGAGGAGTCAGCAGGGAGGGGAACAAGGCTGCCTTGTGTGTGTTGGTGACTCGGGGCTCTGTCAGCGCAGGGCGTTCACTCCCTGCCTGCCGTGGGGACCCGCTGTCCTCACTGGGGTCCGAACTAGCAGCCTGGCGCATTCGTATTTTCCCACATTAGTCCACTTGCGTCTGGTTCCATTTGCAGAGACACAATATCATTCTGTTTTATTTCATTTTTATACAGTTCTTACTTATTCAAAGTTCATGTTTGACTTGTACATTATTTCATTTAGAAGCAAAAACAGTGCAGCACAGCGGGGTGGCTGAGACGATAGCGACTGAGCCCTGGGCTCTGGGGAAGGCCGGTGGGGTCGGATTGCAGGCTCCACGCTCATTGTGTGCTTACACGTGTGGTAACTGTCCTCTCCGTGTCTCAACTGTCCCATTTATAAAATGCAAACGAGAGGAGCTGTTTCACAGGATTGTGATTGTGAGCAGTGAATAGAATCGTGTCTGTAAAACACTCAGCACAGAACCTAATGCATAGTAACGTCTAGAAAGTCTTAGTTTGTTAATTTGTTTTACTGTATTCTGGAGTAAGTGTTAGCATTTGCATGAGGATGAAGCATTTTGTAAATAGTGTGGACTACAAATAAACTGGTCTCTCTCCAAACTCAAAGAATTAATACGTTACAATTTACTAAGGAATACTATTTTTAAAATTAGTATTTCTTTTGTATTCAAAAGCTCCGAACTTAACTGTAGGAATGTTCTTTTTTAATGGGAGTATTTACATAAGTCTTTTCCTATATCTAGGCTTATTAATTCTATGCACTCTAAAAAATGTTATCTTAAAAAAATAAAGGAATAAATATCCTTTACAGGAAATTTGGAAGATGCGAATTTAAAGAACGAAATGTTAAAATAAAAAAAAAATCATGCACAATAAAATCAACCACATTTTGGTATATTTCTTTCCAGATACTTCTATCTCTCTGCATGTTTGTGTCAGGAAAGACAGATTTACTGTCTGCATTACTTAAAAACTTAGACTCAAGCATGTCATTGCATTTTGGCACATCCTTTTTGCTACATTTTTAGTGGATTAGTTTTTTCATAAAATAACGTTCGTTTTGAATATCTCTGTTCCCATTTTCCATTTTTACTGACACCATTTCAATTCAGCTGCACAGGACTAGTTGCCCTTGACATGCTGTGCACTCTTAGATCCACAAGAGCCAGGTGTCTGTTGTCATTAGTAATAATCCTCATCTTGGAAGAATAACAATTTAACCTCAGATATGAAGAACACTCTGTAAACCAATGAAAACATATGTCTGCTCTCTACAGATGCGTAAAATATTTATGTTTTCCAATTTGGGGAGGTTTTATTTTATAATCTGAAAAAGAAAAATACTAGCTGAAGTATAGAAAAGGATTATATGAACTTGCTCTCCAGAGTGCTGGTATGGGCTTGTCTGCGTGGATCTGTCCACCCGCATTGACAGCGTTATCTGCCTCCACGTCCACAGGCTGCCAGAGCCAGATTTCATTAATGGGACGATAGTCACAAATAATAGCTTTTATTTCAACTTTTCGTTTATCTCTTATTTGCAGTTCATCAGAAGAAAGCTAGCACAGACTTGGGAATGTGTTTCTCTGTTGGTTTGTTTTATATTGTGTTTAGATTTTTATACCCAGTGCAGTTAGAGACTGACATCTGACACCGTGGGGTTTTTTTACTTACATTTTATTTATTTATTTTTTCTCGTATGGCTATGAAAAGTCAAAGTACTCTGAACTCCCATTTTAACAAAAGTGACACAAGCAAAATTTCTCCCAATTGCAAGTGAAAACATTTGACTCCATTTCTGTTCAATTAATTACTCATTAAATGCTTAAAAATGAACTATACTTAAAAATTGATGCGAGTTTGGGGAAAGGCAAAATCCCCTCACCAACGAATCAAGAGAATGCTGCTTTGTTATATTTTTATTAAGTCTGTTTCGTATTCTTCACTGAAAAAACTTCTTTGCTGAAGCTTGAAAAACCAGACATGCCTGTGGTACTTATAAAAGTCTGTCTCGTGTTTCCAGTAATTCCATTGGTATGGGCACAAAATCAAGAAAATCCTCCTATAGGGTGAGGACATTCCTGCCAATTCCATCTGCCATTGTAGCTAAGCCTGAGGGAGGAACCCACGCTGGAGAAAATGGGACACTTTCACCAGCAGACGAGGATGCTCTCCAGATTCACTTCTGTAAACAAGGATGGGCTTTCTCTGTGCACACGTTCCTTATGCTAGGCAAGAGGAGCGTAGATTCGGCCCGGCTCTGGGCACTTGGCCCTGCCCCGCTTGGCCACTGCCCAGACCCAGCCAGAGGAAGGCGTGATGGGCTCTGCTTTTCTGCTTAGAGCCACTCTTCCTCCCAGGCCCTCCTCCCTTGTCTTGCTTCCACATATCCAGATGTCCACCTGGGCCTTACAAATTCCTCTCTCTCCTCCCAAAGGTGGGAGATAATCAAGGTCCCCAGAGCTCCTCCTCTCAGCGTGATCCTTTCTGTCTGTTTGTCATTGAATCATAAAACCACTGGTGAAGGCTGCCTGTCCTTGGGTGAGGGATCTACAGGGACCTTGGAGACACATAGCACTGACCCCAGTGGGGACATCTGCGTCTCCGGTCCTTGAGCCAGGAATAAACAGTTGCCCTGGAAAAATGCGCTTGGGTTACGGTCATCGTCTCCATCTTTAACATACTATGTAAGACAGGAGATCATCCACAAAAGAAAAACCTGCCACTGATCACAGTGAAGGAGGCCCAGCAGAGGCAGCCACAAGAACGTTGCTCAGACAGCCCATGTGCGATTCTGCGTCTCCCACAGAGCGGAGTCTTTGCACTCCAGTTGTGGGCACATGTGTAGACCTCCACATGACAGCTGTTGTGTGTCTGTTAAGGGTTCACACAACGCAGGGAGATCCAGCAACGGCTAATGACCCTTTCCAGCAGCAGAGGACAGCTGATTTTTCCACACTATGACATTGTCTGAAGAAGGCAGATATCTGGTCCCACTGCCCAGAATTCTTCACGAATTCAAGCAACTGATGCTTTTGCACTGTTCAGCTCTGGGATTTTATATGGCCTTACAGCTGAAACTGACATAAAAGTGAATATAGAACATTTATTGCTAGTGACCCTTCAGAAAGGAAACCTTAATGGCAGGAGGTCCCCCAAGTATTGTGTTAGGAAGGATTACTAAAGCATTTTGTAACCATAAAATGCTTGTGTCTTATCAAGAAGATGGATTTTCACGGCTACTTCAATTAAATAACACGTAGTTAGTTGACCATTATGGTTATTTTGCTCTGTGATTCTTGGTTTCCAACTACAAACCATTTGGGAGCAGTGGGATGGCTTCTTAAAAATAAATTTAATTAGTTATTGACCACAGCATATTAAATGGGCTCATTTTTATTTGCAGAGGTATCATCAGTTATTGTGAACACACATGAGTGGCCAGCCCTGGGCGGCGCAGGGAATGTCAATAACTCTTATTTTATCCTGGAGGTGTCTGTATGTCTCCTATTCCAGGGGGCGTTCCCTTCCCTGGCTTTGAAATGCCTTGTTTTATTCTCTGGTTTTAGCTTATGCTGTTACTCTGAACCTCTGGCTTTAGCTGACTCTCCATACCTACCAGAGCAGTGGCCCCAGACCCAATCTTGGAGGATGAGCACATCAAGTCTGGGTGAGCAGTAGACTTGACTCTTGTGATCACCTATCACTACGTAATAAACCCCTCCAAAACTCAGTGGCTTAAAAGAATAATACTAAATCACATTGTTCTCAAATCTGCAGTTTTTTAGGGCTCGGGGGCGTCAGCTCATCCTGCTGATCAGGGTCTCAGCTGGGGTCTCAGCTAACTCATGGCTGGGAGTTAGTGACATCTCTCCCCTGACTGGGCTTCTCCCTGCCGTCTCCCCATGTGGCCTTTCCCAGCATGCTGTCCTCTCATAATCAGACATCTCCATAGAGTACAGCTCTGCCCAGTGCAGTCATTCTCTGAGGCCCAAGCAGAAACTGGGAGGCTTTCATGGGTGAAGCATGGCCCACGGTGAGAGAAAGTGGGAAGAGTAGGAGGAATGTGGGCCCTCTGAATCCACCACATTTACCTACAGTAGGTGCTGTTCATGGCCTGCCCTCCCGCAGTGCTCTCCAGACTCGGCCAGCCATTTTCTAAGAGATGCTAAAGGAGAAATAAACCTCCTTACCTGCAGAAGAGCCATTTTCCTCAACATGGCTGCTGGTTCTCCATGCGGGCATGGAGAAGACATCTCGACATCTGCCAGGCCTTGGACTCTGAACTCAGCTTTTCACCAGAGATGTTTAAGTTAGGGAAAGCCAATGTCTGTTTGAACTCAGTACAAAAATAGCATTTGTGCTATTTGCAGGTTTCTCTAGCAGATTTAATTATGGTTTTGCAGTCAGGTGAATGCTCTAGGTTTCTTTTGTTTTGGACTGCTACTTTCCAGAAAAAATATTCCTCTCTTTCAAAAAGCTATAATTATGTCAAGAAATCTTCAATAAATTATACTCATTTAATTTTATTGTGACAGTTGAGGGTTTGAAATGTATGAGGGCCAGTAAAACATCAAGGTGCAACATTTGAACCACACTTTTTCCAAGAGTAAGTTTGGCATTTTTAGAAGCTTTGAGAGTTAATGAGCACAACATTGAGGCTTAATTTCAAGCAAGCAGTAGCTCAGATGGAGAATATCAAAGAATAACAAATTTTTAATGTAGTGTTAAGGTGAAATATTCATGTTAGAGAAAGAAAGCAACAAAGCAACAATTCTATGAAACACCATCTTTACTTCACATATAAAATTCAGTAATTTTTTTATTTAGATGAAAAAAACATCAGCGCAGTTATGATCCTCAACTGGAACCAGCAAATTCGAGTTATTTGTGTACATCATTTTAATGTTGCTTGTTTCTGACAGGAACCGTTACATCTCGAGTGGTCACACCATAGATGGCATCACAGCCAGCATAGGAATACTTTGGATTGATCATTATTCTGTGAGTTATCAGTGTAGGATTGCTAATGAGAATGATTCCAGTGCCAGGAATGCGGGGCCACCCAAAATCTCTGCCATACCATCAATACGACTGGTAAACTTCTATGAGATGACTGGTATCTAGGGAGGATGTTTAGAGGCACATACAAAATTTTAAGATGTTTTAAGGAGTGCAGAAAACTGTACAACCTCTGATGGAGTCTTTATGGGCTACTGCCTCTGACCAAAGAGATATCCATCTCTAAGCATGAATAAGCATAGAAAAATTAACAGTTACATAAAAAGTCTCAGAAGCTTGGGGCCAGCCCAGTGGCGCAAGTGGTTGAGTGCACTCCGCTGTGGTGGCCTGGGGTTCACTGGTTCAAATCCCGGGCGTCCACCCACGAACCACTTGTTAAGTCATGCTGTGGCGGCGTCCCATATAAAGTGGAGGAAGATGGGCATGGATGTTAGCCCAGGGCCAGTCTTCCTCAGCAAAAAGAGGAGGATTGGCAGATGTTAGCTCAGGGCTGATCTTCCTCACCAAAAAAAAAAAAAAGAGTGAAGGGAAAAAAACAGTCTCAGAAGCTTAAAAATAGAAAAACTAGACTTGAGAGGTAGCAGGCACATATGAGTACTTAGAACAAATGGTCTCAAAATGGACAGAGTTATTGTAGGAAATAGGAATGGAGGAAAAAATAATTTACACACACACACACAAATAATCTTTTCAATGATATTTGTTCTACATCAAACTGTCATGAAAAGACCCAATCTGTTCACAATAAACAGTTATTGCAGATAATGAATCTCTCCAACATAAAAACAAAGAAAAACTGATGCCAATGTATAGTAGATTGAATATTGCAGAAAAGGAAATTGAAGAATATGACAGTATAAGAACCAAAAGTCCTGGGAACAATGGAAAATGGGTCTTGAGACCCTGAGGAGAAGCCAAGGAGAGCAGAGATGTCACCTAGACTCGGCATCATGGACCGTCTAACCAGGGCTGGCCTTGCTGACCTCCATATTTCCCCAAAGGAATCAAACAATGTATCTATTTTAATTAGGCTGAACCATATGAATTTGCAAATATTCACCTGCCTTTGACCTGACTTGCAAAAAAAAAAAAAAAGGCATTTCCATATTACTCACCTTAATAGTATTTAGTCATTGTTTTCATGGTTTATCTCCCACTTGAAACTGAAGACTGAGTCATTTCTAGCGTTTCAGTCTCCTTGGTGGACAAAAGTGGTCCTAAGAAACACTAATTGGCTCTTGCGCCCAACAATCCTAGATCAGGATTCACTCCCTGTGTGTACTTGGCAGAACAGTGAACGCCACTGCGCCTATAAAGTGGGGAGACTAATGTCCACTTCAGAAAGTTGTTTGAGGAAAAAATAAAATGAAGAACAAAAAGTTCATCGTGTGTTGTCTGAAACATGATCAAGATTCGATTTTCATGTTCCCACTTCTTCGCAGCCTCCCCCACCTCCTCTTACCCTCCCAGCCCTGCAACAGACAGAAACATGCCCTCATCCTTCCACTTCTCCCGCTCCATCCACTTGGCAGCTGCTTTGCCCTGGTCTTTGGAGAGCTGTGTCTGATCACCTCCCACCTCGGCTTTCCTCATGTTTGGGTTCATGCGTTTGGATGAGACTCAAGGAAAATGACCTCTAAACTGCAATTATGAGCCGCCTCCACCTGCATCCAGATAGGCGCGGCCTCGGTGGGTTAGGCGTCAGGGAGATGGCGACTCTTTGGCAGAGATATGGGCAAAATAGCAGTATTGAAGAGCCAGATCTCACACCCAGATTGATTTTCTGGCAAATCCAATGGAATACTGGACCTTTCTAATGCTATATCTGCTGGTCTTTACCAAATTTCACTCACCACCAGTCACCTTTTAATCTTGAATGAGAATTAGCTTTTTCAGTCAATCTGAAAATGTAAAAACTAAGACACAATCCAATGAAAGTAGTATGTGTTGAAAGAGGAATATTTTGAAACAAGCTGCATTTTCTGATTTTTATCTTTCACCAAGGTTGTGGACATAATTATTTCTGAGACTTTCCTTTCAGTGAGCCTAGCATGTCATTTTATAACACTGACATTTTCCTTTATTTCCTCAAGCTAAGGATTCAAATATTATTGAAAGCAGGAGTTGTGGGTTGCTATATATGTGCCAAGTAAGAATAAGTTTTCGTCATGCTATTTGAAGACCTAGTTTAAAATATTTTGGATAAAGCGACTCCACCTACTCACTGGCTACTTTTTATTGCTGATGTGGATTGAAGTCAGCATCCACACTTTAGTGCTAATGGTTATCACCATTGATACAAAACATAATGTTAGAAGGAATCCCAGAAAATGGCCGTAGGTGACTTGGCCGATGTTCCAACTTCCCCACAATCAGGCCGTCTCTGGTTATTCACAGACATTTGCAGCAGCCAAGAGTCTCAATAGCTTAGAGACTTGCAAATCCTCGCATGAAACCTAAAACCATGGTGACTGAGGAACCAGTAAAAGTAAAATAAAATAAACTGAAGATAAATTCTATTTGCAAAAATGAAAATGGTTTCTAAGGGGCCAAGCCATAAAACTTGAGGAAACACAAATAAAAAGGAAAATAAGTCTGCCGAGAGCATGAACCATATAACTTCACTCACCAAGAAGCTGAGGGACTTCTGAGGTTCTCGCCCCATCACGCATAATGTGGGGTCACTTCCAGTGAGTGGTGGCTGCAGTGTCAGCATCCATGTGGATTCTGGCCCATTTACTGAGTGTCAACCAATGCTCCAAATTTGTATCACGTTTTTGTTTATTTGTTCTTTTTTTTTTTACAAAAGTAAAGAAATAATAATAAAGCTACTGCCCTCTTTGCAATTAGTAAAGGGATAGAAATGTTTTTTACATTTTGATATTGGTATTTGATATTGTTGAGTTCGAGCATAACAAATATGTCAGCAATTTAGTGGAGGGTGAGAGTGGAGAACGTGTGCAGACGTCTTATTGGATTTTATCTCCATTGGCTCGACTGTAAGTAGCTTTTCATTCCAATGGCTATAATTTTGTTTTCCCCCTACTACATCAATTTTCTAAGCATAATCAGCACAGGCTGTAAAAAGTGATAATATGAGATTAATGGCTGGCGGCCAGAGCCTTTCCAATATCTTTTCTTCACATTTTGACTTCTTAGACAAATACATAAAAATATGGAAGCCTTCCATTGCTATCGAAAAATTGTGTTACATAATGCTCTGGATCATACACAGTCTCTGCCAGCAAAATGTAAGATGCTAACTAACCATCTCTATCTATGAGATGACAAGTGCACTTAAAACTGCTGCAAATTATTCTGCCCTCCTTCCTCCTCCAATTTGCCACTTTGTTACTTTTCCTGACACAGTTTGTGGTTTCTGTGAGTTGCTTTTCATTTCAATTTAGAAAGAAAAGAAAGAGCATAATTCAAACTATAACGTTTAGGGTTTTGTGGTTGTTCTGGAGCTGAGAGAGAATCAGGCAGGGCCACTGGTCTTCATTGCTGGGTGACAAGTGGGCTTGAACTGGTGAGTGAGCAGAAGACAGACCCCTTGGCTTGACTCCTTTTTCGAGCAAGATTTGTAGACAGTGGAACAAGGGTTGAATTTAGCCAAGAAATTCTGGGGTCAGGAACACATTGCAAAGTGTGACTTATTTGAATCTTAATGTAGGATAGTCTTCCAAGTGCAGGATATTATTGAGGAAAAGGATGAGATATAACCCTGGGGAGCAAGGCAGGAGCAGGGAGGAGAGTTCATATTTGTCTGTTCCCTGTCTTCACCCCACAGTGAAACTGGGATGAGTTCCATGGAAGATGATGTTTATCCATTTGTACCCTCAAGAGAGAAAGACATTGGCCAGAACTCAAGCAGAGGAGGATTCTGGGAGGAGGATTTGCAGGAGAGAGCCTACATAGAGGCACTGAAGCACCTCTTCATGATGCTCCACCATCACAGGCCAGGTGTAAGGGGAACACCAAGAGTCCCTACCTCATGGACCCTATGGTCTAAGACTGGTCCTGCAAGGTGCCACCAACACTAAGTGTTTGAGAAGAAGGTCGTCAGGTAATGTGCATGACAAGGATACAAAAACTGGAGGTTGACGATTGGCTGCATTCAACCAGAAATTTCTACGAAGAAAATTTAGGGAGCCCTCCTAAACCATTCACAATTATAAGACTCAGGCAACTACTTCATCCTCTGTATTACTGTACACTAAACACGTTTCAATATTTCAGTTACTCATTAGCCATTTATTAACCACTGTCTCAGGAACAGATGCTTGTTTCACCAGTGAAGATGCAGAGATCATCAGAGCAAACTATCCACACTGTCTTATAGAAGCTCAGACCAGAAAACACATATTAACATATTTTTTATACAACTGAGGACTTTGATAATATCTACATCATTTAGAAGTCTTACAGATTTAAGCAACAGGAAGAATAAATAGCTCGCAGTGCTTAGGGAAGAAAGGATTAACTGCATTGGCTTGTGCCATCAAAAAGCTCTCGGGACACATCTGCAGCTGCAGGGGGAGCTGGACTCAGGAGTTCACGTTCACTGGGATCTGTTCTCACCTATCTTTGTCTCTGGTCTCTTCAGATCCCTTTGATGCAATTCACCTGTGGGCAGCTCCCCCTGGATCCTCCCAGATTCAAGACCAAAGGGAAAGAGCAAACCCCTCTCTCTTAACAGCCTCATGGGAAGTCCTCAGTGGATTCTAACAGGGACATATATCAGAGAATCATGGGGATCTGATTAGCTGAGGCTGAGTTAAGCTACAAATACATAAACTGGAGGAAAGTAAAAAATGGTGTAGATTGAGCAGAAATCACTGGAGAAATTGCTACGTGCAAA
>NW_026691879.1:0-12500 GCF_020826845.1 Diceros bicornis minor
TTGTTTAGTTTCCACATGTTTGTGACGCGTACTGAGGCCCTGAGCTAACATCTATTACCAACCTTCCTCCTTTTTTCCTCTCTTTTTTTCTCCCCGGAGCCCCCAGTAGATAGTTGTATGTATGTCATAGTTATACCTCCTTTTAGTTGCTCTATGTGGGACACTGCCTCAGCGTGGCTTGATGATCGCTGAGTAGGTCTGTCTGTGCCCAGGATCCAAACGGGTGAACCCTGGGCCGCTGAAGCAGAGTGTGTGAACATCACCGCTACGACACCTGGCCGGCCCCTCTGTTTGCCTTTCATAATCTTCTTTTCCTTTCTTTTTTGAGGGAAATAAGTGCACTGTTAAAAAAAAAAATTTAATGGCAGAAGATCTACAAATATTTTTTTGTACTTTCATGGAACGGTTCAACGTCAACATTTACCTCATTTCAAACACACACACACACACACACACACACACACACACACACACACACGCACTCTCAGCGTGGCCTTGTACGGATGTACTGGAACTTGATTTCTTGAGTGGATGGCTGTGAAGTCTCTGCCTCCTACCCCCTACCATTTTTGTGGGTTTGCTTGTCTGTCGTGATGGTAAGGACTGCTGAAATCAGTATTCTTATCCCCACTCACTCATGCATTTGCACCCCATGCTCCCCACCCCTGTGTGTTGTCTTTGGACCTTTTTTTGTGGCCCGTGCAGAGACACATTTTGTCTTTTAAACTTTGCTGTGGTCAAGTGTATCAGTCATTTCCTCAGTGGCCTCTGGGATTTGTCTGTCCGCCTTAGAAAGACCTTGTGGCCTGGAAGTGACAGGGTACAAACAATTCCTCCGTTCTTCCTCTGTCATTGTTGTCGTCCTCTGACGAGGCCTGCGTGGTTTCGGTTTGACAGTCCCCGCCCGCCACGTTTTCCGAAGCCCTCCCGGGAGCCAGGAAGCACTCAGGCCACTCCGGGAAGCAGGTGCCGGCAGCCCCAGCCCCCCCTGCTGGTGTCTCCGAGGGAATTTTCCACGTCTGCATCAGCAGCCGCCGGCCCCGGCCCGCCAGGCCCGGCCCGGGAGTGGTGTGGGGAGTCCTGTCTCCTTCCCAGCAACTGCCCCTCCCCCTCAGCTTTCCAAGTCCTCCTTCTGCGCCCGGGGTTGTGCCGTGCCGGCTGGGACCTCCGAGGTGGACGCCCGGGGGCCCTCGCGGGACGCCCTCCCGGCCGCCCCAGGGTGAGAGTCATGATCCGAGGTGGGCCAGGACACGATCGGGGCGGTGGGCGGAGGCTGTGCACTCTCGCGGGCCCGCGCTCCGCTCCGGATCCCTCCCTCCCTCCCTCCCGGGGACGTTTGTGCTGATTGTCCGGTGCCATCTAGCGGCCGCTTTTATATAGTTTCTGTGCTCCGGAGCTCCGGCGACATAGGCAAGGGAGGGGACTGTTGAAGGACAGGTTGACGCAAGTAATCCATAACCAATCTATAAATCAGAATTGGGGTGAGTTTATTATGAGCCAAATTTGAGGACCACATAGCCCAGGGCCTTCCTTCCCCAAGGAAGGAAGGGCGCCAAAGAAGTGGGGTGTACCGCGTGGTTATATACCGTCAGAGTGTCTATCGCACAGGATTGGAATGTCCCTTTTACAGCACTCACGAGATTGCCCGGCCTGCCTGCCGGGCCTGCCTACCCGGCACAGCGATTCACACAGCAATTGATGAACACTGCAGAGAGCAGGTCTGTGGTCCCCAGCTGGGTGGTCACAGCGGGTCAGCAATCAATCCTTAGCCTAGAGAGAGAGAGGCTTACCCTCCAGGAAATGCTGATGTGGGGGAAGTTACTTTAGCTTAAGGGCATTTATTCTTGTCTTTGTGGCCTAGTAAATGCCTAAAGCAGATAGACAATCTATGCTCAAAGGCCACATCTGGCCCTTTTGGAAAAACAAGGTCAGGCTGAATTCGTTTTACACCAAATGGCTTCCTCATATACTCCAGGATATCCTATTGCTTGCCATTTATTTATCAGACATCTGTGTGGTTTCCCATCCGGGGCTGTGATGAACAGAGCTGCTGAGAACATTCGTGTCCAGGATTTTTCGTGAATGAACATGAAAGTTCTCGGGCCGCTCGGGCGTGGTGTCCTCCAGAGCACCCTTGAGCTTGATGCCTGCCTCCCCAGAAGGACTCACAGGGCTCCACGAAGCTGACTTCCTGGAGCTCCACCTGAGACCGCACGGCCCGAGCCCCCCCCACCCCCCCACGCCCCCCACCCCCCCCCCCGACCCCGCGCCAGAAATCACACTGGGGCCCTCAACCACCCAAGGCCCCAGCTAAACAAAGACACTCTTAGGAGGCAGGACGTTCCGAGGGCTTAGAGGTTGCAATTTTCTGTCGTCGTTTTTTTCTTGTCGTTGTTGCTGGTGAGTCTTGGAAACCCCCACGCTGTTTTCCGCAGTGGCCATGCCACTTTACATCACCACCAGGGAGGCGTGAGTGAGTGAGTGACTCGGCCTGTCCGTCCGCGACCTCGCTAGCAGTTTGATACTGTTCTCGTATTTTGCCGAAGGCATTCTGACAAATGTGTCCCGAGGATATCTCACTCCGATTCTCATTTGCATCTCCAGGAAACGGCTCACATCTTTTCACGTGCAGATTTGTAAATTCATCGGTTATCTCCTCCTCTCCATGTGAGATGCCTGCTCTGTCTTTTTGTTTATTGTGTATTTGGATTTTTTTTTTTCCCAAGATACTGCTACTGCATTTTGAGGGTTCTTTACAAATTCCAATCAGAGGTGTGGTTTGCACAGATTTTCTGCCCCCAGACTCTGTCCTTGGTCGTTTCGTCCTCTTAAGAGGGTGTTTCACAGAACCTAGGAGTTTAATTTTGATGATTTCCAATGTCTCCATTTCTTTTTATGGATCACGCTTCTGAGGTCAAGTCTTAAAATCTCTTTGCTGGCCCTGTACCCCCAATTCTTTCTCTTAGAATTCTTCCTCCTACAGCATGTTCTAGTTTTACTTCTTACATGGAAGTTGTTACTCCTGAGGTCCCGGTTGCCGTGACGAATGAAGCTCAACTCCCCTCTCTGCCTATTTCTCAAAAGGCCTGAGGCTGGACTACTGCTACAGATTCTTCTGATTTCGTGCTAAATGGACCCACCCGCACCCTCCCGTCCTGCCAGACCGGACCCTTGCACAAAAATCTCCACTTGAAGAGTGTTTTCACCTTAACCAGGACATAAACACCACCCGTGTCCCCACCACCACAAGCCCCCGCCCCTCCCCCGGCTCCCTCCCAACCCGTATAGCTAACACCCATGAAACAAAAATCTCCTGCTACCTCATCCACTTGAGAAGAGTCAGTCTCCTCTAAAGACCTTATCCTCGATGACTTACTGCTGCCTCCCTTTCCCTGGCACAATTCTCTCCCTGGATGTGCCCCATCTTAGACTCGCACAGCTCCACCGCTCGGGGGAGCTGGAGACGATATCCAAATTGGCTCAGACGGTAGCCTCCTCGTTTCAAAATGACCTACGCGTGACATCGGCCGTAAACGTGGTCCAGAAATCAGTGACTTTCGTGTGCCTCCGGTGAAATCCGGAGACCCTGGCATCTGGAACACATCTTCTCCACGTCCTTCAAACCTTTGCTCTCCCTCTTTACCCCTGATAGCCCGCCCGATGGTTCACGGGGAAATGAGATCCCGTCTGGCAAGAGCCGAGTCGTCTCCCCACCACGTGCGAAAAGAAAAGGCACGGGCCCACCCCCGCCCATCTTATCCTTCTTCACCCACACCATCGTGTCATAAAAATGAGTGCCCCAGAAAAACGTGTCCCTCCTCCTGTCAAAAGCTGAAACCTCGGGTCAAACACTGAGACGGAAAGGACGCTGGGGTATTGTTTTGAGCTACACACAGACGCTTTTAAAGAGGATGACAACAACAAACGAGCAAAACCTTACCCCCATCAGGGAGCAGGTGCAAGAATGGAGTGCTGACTGACCCTCCTTCTTTGCTTCCTGGAAGCAGGAGGTCGGTCAACCAACCAACCAACCACCCTCCCCCCCACACACACACCCCGAGGAAGATGTCCTCTCTATCCCAGGAGGAGAGTGACGTTCTTATCTTATTGGCAAGGTCGGGAAGTTGAGGATGAGAGAATTCTGTACAAACGGACCTCTCGTTAACGATGTTTACTCTTCCAATCCACGAGCATGGAATATCTTTCCATCTCTTTCTTCTTCGATTTCTCTCAGTAACGTCTTATAGTTTTCAGCGTATAGGTCTTTCACCTCCTCGGTAAAGTCTGTTCCTTGCTATTTTCTTCTTTGTGCGGTGATTGTAAATGGGAGTGTATTCTCAACTTCACTTTCCACTAGTTTGTCGTTAGTGTGTCGAAATGTAACTGATTTCTGTCTGTTGATTTGTATCTTGCAACTCGACTGTATTTGTTGATTATTTCCAGGAGGTTTTCGGTGGATTCCTGAGGGTTTTCTATATAGAGAATCGTGTCACCCGCCAATAGTGAGAGTTTCACTTCTGCCTGTCCGACTTGGATCCCTTTTATTTCCTTTTCTTGCCTCATCGATCTGGCTCAGACTTCCAGGAGTATGCCGAATAAGAGTGGTGAGAGCTGGCGTCCTTGTCTTGTTCACGTTCTCAGAGGAATGGCTTTCAGTTTTTCTCCGTTGAGTATGAGGTTGGGCTGTGGGTTTGCCATGTGTGGCCTTCATTCTGTTGAGGTACTTTCCTTCCATGCCCATTTTCTCGAGAGTTTCTATCATAAATGGATGTTGGATCTTGTCCAATGCTTCCTCTGCCTCTATTGAGATGGTCACGTGGTTTTTATTCCTCATTTTGTTAACGTGGTGTGTTCACCTTGATTGATTTGTGGACGTGGAACCATCCCCACATGCCTGGAATAAATCCCGCTGGGTCGTGGTGGATGATCCTTGGGATGTGTTGTATTCGAGTCGTTAATATTTCCCTGAGGATTTTTGCATCGATGTTCATCAGTGATATTGGCCTGTATTTTTCTTGTTCTATGCTGTCCTTGTCCGGTTCGGATGTCAGAGTAATATTGGCCTCGTAGAATGAGTTAGGAAGCTTCCCCTCCTCTTTAATTTTTTGGAAGAATTTGAGAAGGGCAGATATTGAGTCTTATTTGGATGTTTGGTAGAACTCACCAGGGGAGCTGTCTTGCTCTGGACTTTTCTTTTCTGAGAGGTTTTTGATTACCGTTTCAATCTCTTTACTTGTGATTGGTCTATTCAGATTCTCTCTTCTTCTTCTTCTTCTTCTTCTTCTTCTTCTTCTTCTTCTTCTTCTTCTTCTTCTTCTTCTTCTTCTTCGTCTTCTTCGTCTTCTTCGTCTCCTCCTCCTCCTCCTCCTCCTCCTCCTCCTCCTCCTCCTCCTCCTTCTTCTGGAGGAAGATTGGCCCTGCGATAACATCTGTTGCCAATCTTCCTCTTTTTTCTCCCCAAAGCCCCACTACATAGCTCTGTATCATAGTTGTAGAGTTGTAGCTCTTCTATGTGGGACGCCACCTCAGCATGGCTTCATGAGCGGTGAGTAGGTCCACACCCAGGATCCGAACCAGGGAACCTGGGCCACCACAGCGGAATGGGTGAACTTAACCGCTACGTCACCGGGCGGGCCCTCTCTCTTTCTTCTTGATTCAGTTTTGGGAGGTCGCAGGATTCTAAGAACTTATCCATTTCTTCTAGGTTATCATCCTGTCTGTGGGCGTATAGCTTTTCATAACAGTCTCTTATAATCCTTTGCATTCCTGTGGTGTCTGTTGTAACTTCTCTTCTTTCCTTTCTGATTTTATCTATTTCAGTCTTCTCTCTTTTTTTCTCAGTGATTCTGGCTGAGGGTTTGCCCATTTTGTTTATCTTCTCAAAGAACTGGATCTTAGTTTCCTTTCTATTTTATGTATGTATTTTTTTAGTCTCTATTTCATTAATGTCTGCTGTGATTTTTATTATTTCCTTCCTTCTACTGACTTTGGGCTTTGTTTGGTCTTTTTCTAGTTCCTTTAGGTATAGGGCAAGCTTGTTTATTTGAGATTTTTCTTGTTTGTTGAGGTAGGCCTGTTTTTCTATTCATTTCCCTCTTAGCGCTGCTTTTGCTGCAGCCCATAAGTTTTGGTATGTTGTGTTTTCATTTTGATTTGTCTCTAGGTATATTTTTTTAACTCTAGTGAGGGATTACTATTTTTTTTGGGGGGGGGCCTGGGAAACATTTGCCCTGAGCTAACATCTGTTGCTCATCTTCCTCTTTTTATTTACTTCCTCCCCAAAGCCCTGATACATAGTTGTCTATTCTAGTTGTAAGTCCTTCTAGTTCTTCTACGAGAGCCACCACCACGGCATGACTACTGACCAAGGAGTGGCGTGGTTCCACGCCTGGGAACCGAACCTGGGTTGCCGAAGTGGAGTGCACCAAACTGTAACCCCTAGGCCGTCATGGCTGGCCCAACGTTTTCTGATTTCTCCTGTGATTTCCTCATTGATCCAACAGTTGTTCAGTAGCCCGTTGTTTAGTTTCCACATGTTTGTGACACATATTGAGGCCCTGAGCTAACATCTATTAACAATCTTCCTCCTATTTTCCTTTCTTTTCTCCCCAAAGCCCCAGTAGATAGTTGTATGTCATACTTGTCCATTCTTCTAGTGACTCTATGTGGGATGCCACCTCAGCACGGCTTTAAGAGTGGTGTGTGTGTCTGAGCCCGGGATCCGAACCAGTGAACCCTGGGCCACTGAGGTGGAGCATGCGAACTTAACTGCTACGTCACTGGGCGGTCCCCTAAAAATTCTAATTAATGTATGTGATTAGGGGGCCGGCCCTGTGGCGTAGCGGTTAAGTGCTCCCGCTCCGCTGCTGGCGGCCCGGGTTCAGATCCCGGGCGCACACCGACGCACGGCTTGTCAGGCCATGCTGTGGCGGCATCCCACATAAAGTGGAGGAAGATGGGCACGGATGTTAGCTCAGGGCCAGTCTTCCTCAGCAAAAAGAGGAGGATTGGCATGGATGTTAGCTCAGGGCTGATCTTCCTCACACACACACAAAAATATGTATATGTGACTAAAGCTACTAAAAATTAATAAGGGAAACACCTTCATATTCAAGGAAAAGGAAGAAGGGTGTTTTCAGTAAAGACCGTATAAAAAGTAAAGTTTTTTTTAAAAATAACTTTATTTATTTTTCCCCCAAAGCCCCAGTGGATAGTTGTATGTCATAGCTGCACGTCCTTCTAGTTGCCGTACGTGGGATGCGGCCCCAGCATGGCCGGAGAAGCGGTGCGTCGGTGCGCGCCCGGGATCCGAACCCGGGCCGCCAGTAGCGGAGCGCGCACACTTAACCGCTAAGCCACGAGGCCCGCCCGGTCAAGGGTCTTTTGTGTGTTTGCTTGCTTGCCTGTGGATGTTCAGTCGCCCTACTCCCATTTGATGGAGAGGCCATCTTTTTACTCCCGTGGGTTGCTTTTGCATGATGGCCAAAATTCAGTTTTGGCAGGTTTGGCCGGTTCTGTGAAACAATTAATGTTATTATTTTTAACCGGCAAAAGATCTACAACTTTCTTCGTGAAACAATTAATGTTATTATTTTTAACCGGCAAAAGATCTACAACTTTCTTCGTGAAACAATTAATGTTATTATTTTTAACCGGCAAAAGATGTACACCTTTCTTCGTTTTCTAGTTTCAGGGAACAGTTCAACAGGTATCTCATCTCAAACACACGCACGTGCAGACGCACACACACACACTCGCAGCGTGGCCTTGTACGGACGTACTGGAACCTGATCTGTTGAGCGGATGGCTGTGAAGTCTCTTCCCCCACCCCCCACCACTTTCTGTGGGTCTGCTCGCTTGTCACGACGGTAAGGACCGCTGACATCGATGTTCTGGTCGCCACTGGTGCATTTGCACCCACGCTCCCCAGCCCCGCGCGCTGTCTCGGGACTGTGTCGCGGCCCGCGCGGAGGGAGACACGTTCGTGTCTCTTCAACCTCCGTGCGGTCAGGCGTCGCCGTCGTTTCCCCGGCGGCCTCTGGGCTTTGCCTGCCCGCCTTGGGAAGCCGTCGCGGGTTGGAAGTGACGGGATGCGGACAGTTGCTCCGTCGTTCCCCTGTCGTCGTCGTCCTCTGACGACTCGCCCGGTTTCGTTTTGGCGGTGCCCCGCCCGCCGCGTTTCCCTGAGTCCTCCCGGGAGCCCGGGAAGCGCCCGGGAAGCGCCCGGGGCCACCCCGGGAAGCCAGCCGGTGCCGGCAGTCCCGGCGCCCCTGCTGGCGTCTCTGAGGGAATGTTCCCCGTCCCCTCACGGGCGAGCGCCCGAAACACACACGTTTTCCGAGTCCCTCTCCGGCGGCCGGGGTCGCGCCGTGCCGGCTGGGAGCCCCGAGGCGGATGCCCCCTGGCCGCGCCGGGCCGGGAGATGGGACCCGGGGTGGGTCGGGACGGGGTCGGGCCGCCAGGCGGCCCGGCTGCGCGCCCCGGCCGGCCAGGGATCCGGATCCGTCCCGCTGACGTTCGCGCCGGTTGTCCGGTGCCACCTGGCGGCCGCTTTTATATCGTTTCTGTCCTCCGGAGCTCCGGCGACCTCGGCAAGGGAGGTGACTTGGCCGCGGTGACCGAGGCGGAGTTCCGGGAGGCCGGTGGCAGTGGCGGGATCGGTCCCGGTCGTGCCGGGGCGCGGGCGCGTCGTCCGCCGGGCGGAGATTGGACGTGCAGGAGAGTGTGGGGAGGTGGCTGTCGCCGCGCTCCTCGAGGCCGGCGGGTGTGCGGGGCCGCCCGGACGGGTCGACCAGCAGACGCCGGTGCCACTGCGACCCTCGGGGACCGACCGGGGCCGGCGAGGTGGGGGGGGGTTCCCGAGCCCGGCTGGCGTCCCCCGTGCGGCCCGGGTCGTCGGGCCCTCCGTGTCACCGGTTTCTTGCTCGCGCCCCGCTCCGGAGGTCGGGGACCGGCCCGGGCCTTGCGGGGAGGCCCGTGGAGGGCGAGACGGCGGCGGCTCGGCCGCGGGCACGGGTGGCTCCGGGTCGTCGGACTCGACTTTTCTCACCGCGTTTTCCGAGTCCCGCTCTGGCGGTGGGGACCGACCGGCCCGGGCCGTCCGTGGTGGCGGCCCGGTCGTCGGAGGCGACTCCGAGGGATGTTTTTCAAGTCCCGCTCCGGAGGAGAGCGCGGACCGGCCCCCGCCCTCGAGGGTGGGCCGGGGAGAGGGCGTCCCCGTCCCGGACACGTGACCGCGTGGGTCCGGGTCGTCGCGCTGGATTTCTATCGCCAAGTTTTCCGAAAGCCTCTGGGTCCGGAGGTGGGGACCGGCTCGAGAGGCAGGTGGAGCCCCGGGTGGGGTAGGGGGGCACGTGGACGGACGCCGGCCTGCCCGTGTGGGGCCCGGTCGCCTGGGGCGCCTCTGAGGAATCTTTTTTTTCCCCAAGTCCTGCCCCGGAGAGGAGGATGGACCGGCCGCCTGCCCTCGAGGGCGAGACGGCGAGGGTGTACCCTGCCGGGCGCGGGTCCCGCGTGCCCCCGCGCCCCCTCTGCCGCCGCACTTCCGGGGTCGACCAGATGGTCGCGGGGGCTCCGGGGCTGGTGGCGATGGGGTGGTGCCGGGGGCCTGGTGACCGGGCCCGTGATCCAAGGGGTGCCGCCGTGATCCGTGGGTGGGCCCCGTCGCCTGGTGCGGCCATTCTTTCGCCCGAAATGGTCGTTTTTCGCTGCCAGATAGGTGCTGACACGCTGTCTCCGGACGTTTGTCGCCTGGGAGTCGTTGGGCCTCTGGACGCGCGTGGCGGGGCTCCGGGCTGTGACCGTGGGGTGGAGGCCCGGTTCTGCCCCTGCCACTTGAGCCCGCCCGCCTGGGCTGGGCCTGCGCGCCGGCTCCTGTGCGTCCCAGGTGTCCCGATCCGCGGTGCCGCCTCCGGTCTCCAGCACCCGAGGGCGGCGGGGGAGGTGGCGCGGGTCCTCTACCCGGTGCGCTCCCCGCCGCAGGCAACCCCGGTGCGGTCGCGACTACCCCACGCCTCGGGCTCCCGCGCCACCGCGTGTCAGGCGTTCACCTCCTGGGGTCGTGGCCCGCTGCTGCACGACTCGGGGGTGGGGGGGAAGCGGTGAGGCTGAGGCAGTCTCTCCCTCGGTGACTGCCGCTGTTCTTGTCGTTGTCTCCGTGAGGCGTGTCGCGCCGTGGTGATCGATGTGGTGATGTCGCGCTCTCCTGGGCCGGGCCTAAGCCGTGCCAGGCGAGGGACGGGCGTTTGTGTCAAACGGGCCCGCTCTTCTCGCTCTGCCCACGGGCCCCTCGCCTCTCCTCCCCGCCCGTCGGTGGTGTGTGGAAGGCAGGGGTGCGGAACCCGGCCCGACCTCGCTCTCCCGCCCTCTGCCTTGTGGCGTCGGTGGGGCCGAGGTCTTTGTGACGCAGTGGACACTCCGCGTGGCCTCTCGGCCGCGTCTGGCGAGTGGGCCTCCCCGAGGTGGGGTGGGCCGTGCCGCCGCCGCACCACACGCTCCCCCGGGTGTGTGGGTGTGTGTCGCCCGGTCCTTGGTGGTGCCCCTGGAGCGCTCCAGGTCGTCCCTCAGGTGCCTGAGGCCGAGCGGTGGTGTCGTTTCCCGTTTCCAGCGACCCCTTCGGGTCACCGCTACGATGGTGTGTCTGAGGCGAGACGGGGGTCCAGTCGGTAGGGGAGGCATGCCCGTTTCCCCTCGCGGGGGCGGGTGCCTCGTCGTGCCACCGGCCTGCCGCGTGGAGACTGACTGGCTGGGTGCACGCCGTGTGTCCTCCGTCGCTGGGGCTGGCACGCGGGTGCGTTGAGCGATCTCGGCGGGCCGAGCCAGCGGCATGGCGCTGGCTGTCTTTCGAGGGGTGCCGGTTAGCTGGCACCTCCTTTGGGCTCTCTGCTTCTTTGTCGGTTTCACCTGACGGAAGCTCTGAGTTCCAGGCGTCGCGGGTGCCCCGTAAAGCTTTGATGAGCCCCGTGATGTCAGACGAGAGGAGGAGCCCGTGGAAGCGCGGGCTCGTGGCCCTGACCGCGAACGCTCGGATTTGCCCCGTGCTTACCCATACCGCAGACCCCCGCATAGCCCCGGCACCCAGGAGTGCCCTCGCGGTCCCGACGGGGGACGATGGGTGGGTGCGACGCGCCCTCGGCGAGAAAGCCTTCTCTAGCGATCCGAGAGGGTGCCTTTGGGGTTCCCGGATCCCCCAGCTGCTGCCCCTCCTTCTCCGCGCGTGGTAGCCGGTGGTGTGACCACCGTTTGCGTGTGGGCAGAGCCGCCCTTTGCCTACCGCGGCCGGCGCCTCCCCTCACCGAGTCGGGGGAGGGTCCCGCCCGGCCGGCGTCCGGCGTCTGGCGTCTGGCGCGGGGCCGCGCGTGTGCGTGCGCGCGGCCCGCCCGCCGCGTGCCTGGGGTGTGGGGCAAGAGCCCCGTCCGGGCGCCGCCCGCTCTCCCGCGGGGAGCGGCTAGCTCTCCGCCCGCTCCCGTGACGAGCCGCAGCCGGTGGTGGTGTGCGGGCACGGTCCGGGGTACCGCGCCCCGGGCGTGTGTTCCCTCGGGGGCGCGAGCCCCGGAGCGGGCCAGGCGGATGGACGGGGTGGGCGGAAGGGACGGCTCCCGCGGTGGGGGCGTCTCGCAGGGGCCCCGGCGGTGGGGCCGAGCCGAGGGAGGCGCAAGGGTGGCCGAGGCCGGCCGGCGTCACGGGCGTCACGGGACCGCCTCCGAGTGTCGGTGGCGGTGGGATCCCGTGCCTGTTTTCCTGGTGGCCCGTCCGCGCCCGAGGCCTTCCCCAGGCCGCCTCCCTGCGTGCCCGCTGCCCTTCGTCGCGGTCCCTGGCGTGCGCGCGCCGTCCTCCCCGTGCGCGCCGACCTCCTCCTGCCCGGACAGGTGCCCGACCGCAATGGCCACCCCCTGGGACCCGAACGGGCCTCGCCGCGCGGGTGTCGCCTCCGGCTACCAGGGCCGGTGGTGTCCCCGGGTGAGGTGCTCTCGGTCCCGACGGGGGGGTTTGGCCGTGCCGGGTCATCGGCCGGCGGGGGATGTCGTCGCGTGTGCGGGAGAGTGTTGGCCGTGGTGGTGGCCGGGCCGGGCACCCCCGCGAGAGGTGCCGGGGTTTCCCCGAGGCCCGTCGATGTCCCGGGTGCCGCGGGACCGCTCCTCGTGCTGGAGGACCCTGGCGGTGAGATCCCGTGTGTACCCCGGCCGTCGACTCGCCCCCGGAGGTTCTTTTTTCCCGTCTCCTTCTTCGACCTCCCGAGCGTCTCTCGCGGCGGTGCACGGCCCGCCTCTTCTCCGCCGCCTTCCCGGCGCCTCCCCTTCGCCGCCAGCCGTCTCACGCGCCCTCCCCGTCCAGTCCGGCTGCCGAACCGGGGCCGCGCACCGGGTGCGGGTCACCGCCCGGGCCCGCCGCGTCCTCCCCCGTGCCCGCCGCCGCCACCCGCGCGACGGCAGCGTTGCGTGCGGGCGGGGGCGCCGTCCCCCCGGCAGGCGCCCCGTTCCGGCGCGCGTGCTCGTCTGAGC
>NW_026691879.1:25000-36807 GCF_020826845.1 Diceros bicornis minor
AGCACAATCGAGTTTCTCTTTCCACAAAAGGCGTCCGGCGGAAAACTCACAGGAGGAGGGCTTTCGGGCTGCAAAGCCCAAAGCACACCTCCGCGGCGATGGGCCCAAAACGCTCAGAGATTCAGGGTCACCACTCAACTGACGGCTGTCCTCATTTGGGCCCCTGACTTAGGACCTCTCCCTCCCACCCAACTTGGGAGCAAAGAGGAAAGCAAATCTGCTCCCCCCGTTACATAGGACACCCTTCTTCTAGTCAGCCCGCCTCCAGCTTTTCCACACGCCAAACACCTCTCGTCGGGATGGGCCTTCCTTTTTTTGCCACCATCCGGCTTTCCCACTCCTCTGCCAAATGCCAGTGGTGGAGGTGGAGGTGCAGGTGGAGGTGGAGGCCCACCGACCCTCTTGCTTGTTGGGAAGTGGTTCTGGTTCTCCTATGTGGGTGATCTTGATCTACACAGACGTTATTAGCTTGGGGAACGGGTAAGAGCACTCAGATGAATGTCTGTGCCCAGTGTCGATAACGAACTAGCTGTCTCCGTCTCCGTCTGTCTGTCTCTTCCCTTTATGTGTGTATGTGATAAAGGTAGGGAGACCCACCGACCAGCCGACTACCTGCAGACCGACCCACCTACCTAATTTTCATCACTCTGAAAATTGAGGTCACGTCCTGTAAAATCAAGCCTTTAAAAAGTGCACCAGCCGGTGGGCCTTGGGAGTCTATTCACACAGTGGCACAGCCGTCACCAATATGTATTTATTTCCAGGACATTCGCATCACCTCAAAATTAACAACGCCCCCTCCCCCCACACACACACTCACCCCGGGGAAAGACCAATCAGATTAACGGCAGGGTGCTTTTTTCAACAGGCAGGCCCGAGTCATCCCTTTAGAATGTTTCCGAGTCCCGTTCCGTTCTCGTTCTCGGACGCAGCGCTTTCGGCCCTCAAGGAAGCAGACGGTGGGGGTGGAGGTGAAGGTGGACTGGGGGGCGTGTGTGGCATGTCCGTCCTTCTGCCACTGCAGAAATTATTTCGAAAGGAGGGAGGGACGGTTGGTGTAGGTGGACCGTACTGGGTGACGGTGGTTTGGGAGCTTTCCCTAGAATGAGGAGAGAGCAGTCTTCCCTGTGAAGTCAGGGAGCCGGAATAGGTTGCCCCCACATCGACCCGCTCTGGCACATGGGTTCTTTGGAATTCGAGGCCCTGGCCTTGAGAAACAGCGGGCGCGAGAAGGGCACGGGACCTCTCCCTTGTCGTCCTGACCTGAAATCGGGAGATGAAGCTCCCACGGGAAAGGTGCCCTCCCTGAACCAGGAGGACGCTTGTCAGCCCAGACGCTAGCCCGGAGGACTCTGTTTCAAACAAAACCTTGACTCCTCCCATCTCTTGATTGACCTTCCCACAGGTGGCTGGCCTCGGAAGCCTAGAGCCGCTTTCCTTTCTCCTGTCATTTCGCTACAACTGGATTGTCCGTGGTGTGACGTGCTCTAGGAGCTGGAATTCAGTCAGAGCCGCCACTTCGAGTGACTTCCGCTTTAGGCTTCTCCCCGAGTGACGTGCCCTTGCACGCGTTCCTAATCTCTCTGTCGTTCTCTTCTGGATCTGTCTTTTTGTTACCGGGCCGGGGTGGGCTCAGCCAAGGACTCAGAAGGGGGATAGCGGCGGGAACATCGTTTCTCCTCCCCTATGCCTGCTGAACGCAGGCTTACACACCGGAAACTCCCCCACCCTCACCCCTCAGTGGGATGCTGTACATCCTTCGGGTCACACACAGTCTGCATGCGTGGGCACCGACAGAAAGATTTGGCAACAGCCTTAGCTGCTCTGCGCTGGTTCCAAGTGCCGCCCCGCCTCCCCCCCACGGCGCGCCCTGCCCTCCCCCCCCCACCACCACCACCAAGAGAGAGAAGTGAAGTGACTCCGGGAGAAAGCCGATTCAGAAATTACACATAATTCAGCTGGTACTTGCTGTGAAAGGGGGACAGGGTATGCTTTGAAACGCTGAAATTCTCCCTGCCTTTCCTTGACGGGAATGACAGCGCCTACAACCTGCTGTCATTGGCGAGTTTTAGTCACCTCGAGAGGAAGGACCGATTTCAAATGGCTGAACCCTGGTGGGTCACGGTGCAGGTGACGTGACCCTCTCTGACAGACGCAGGCAATCCCCTGCTCCGGGTCAAGGAGAGAGGGTGTTTATTGTTCTGTTCTTTAAAATGGGGCTTCAAGATGGACAGCACTTACAACCTAGCCTTTTCACCCTTCATAATCGTACGGCAGTGGCACGAGGTACGTTCACATCCTCCTCGTCGAGTTCACTGTTCCAGGGTTATTTGATTTTTAAAGTCAAATCTCGGGATCACGACTTGGAGTCACCGTTCGCCCACTGAGAGAGAGCCCCTCCCCCCCCCCCCCCCCCCGTTCACTCGGAGGTGCTGTCGGTGGGGGTTCCTTCATGTTTGTCCATCATCCTTCCTCTTCTTAAGGGTGAGGAGGCGATGCGTGAAATCGCCAGTGGGTATGCGGCACGAGACTGAGGACTTCCCGCGGGAAGCAGGTGGGAGAGGGAGGACAGACCGATCCAGCGGACTTGAAGACGAATGATCAAAACCTGCACCTAGAGCAGAGCGTCGCCAGTTAGGAGTTTGCTTGCTGGGCCCGTAACCCAGGGTGGATGAGTCAAACCATCCCCTGCCAGGCCTCTCCCGGCCCTCGGGACTCCAAGCCCGCGTTTGTCCCGTGAACTCCGACACACCGAGATTATCTGTTTGGTGTCCCCCTTTGATTCGGCTCCCCATCCCGCCCCCGCCCCGTGCCACGCGCCACGCAGTGAGGAAGACGTAAACCGGGACGTCAGTCCCCACAGCCCTGATTCTCAAGTGGTTTAGCGGGTTAGGGAAAGCGGGGGCGGGGGGGGGTGCTCTTTCTGTCCCAGAGGAGTCGCGCTTCTCAGACATCCATGCTCCCTCCCTCTCTCCCTGCAGTTTGGAAGCTGCAGCCTAAGGGTGGGGGAGTTGAAGAGAGCCATTCAGTGGAGAGACGCCCGAGGCGAAGTGAAAGGCTCCGACTTGACCGCAGAGCTTTCTGCATTTCAATGAAACCATTCCGTGAGGCCCATTGGAGTGAATGGGCCTGACCTCCCTTCCCCCCCTCCCTGGCTGGCGAGTCCCACCCACTTGGCAACGGAAGGCTAGGGGTTTCATCCTCCGTGGTGAACCCGGGCCCCTCGTCCGAAGGAAAATCCCGCATGGGCGTGGGTACAGCCGAGTTGGTATCTCGGGCAAAGCCGTCAGGGTGGCGAGATGATGGTGGATGAGAGGAGACTTGTTCCGGGGCCGCCCTCCCCTGTGGGTGCGAGTGGGGCTGGGGGCGGGACCCGGACCGTGGGAGAGTGCAGGACGGGAGCAGCTGCCCGCCTGCCCGCCTTCGGGCTGAGAGCAGCACACAGGGCACGCTGGCTCCCGCAACTTCATTTGTTCTGGGAACCTTCTGTGGTTACCCGTGAGGCGCCAGTTGCTCTGAGGAACAAAGCTCAACTCCTCTCTCTGCTTCTTTCCCAAGAGGCCTGAGTCTCAGCGACTACAGATTCTTCTGATTGCTCGCTAAATGGACCCACGCGCACCCTCCCGTCCTGCCGGACCGGACCCTTCTACAAAAATCTCCACTTGGGGAGTTTTCTCGCCTCACCCAGAGCAGACACACCACCCCCACCCCCACCCCCACCACCCCTCTCCCTCCTTGCCGCTCCCCCGCCTCAATAGCTAACACACACGAAACAAAACTCCAGCTGGTCAGGGCCGGCCCCGTGGCTTAGCGGTTATGTGCGCGCGCTCCGCTGCTGGCGGCCCCGGTTCGGATCCCGGGCGCGCGCCGACGCACCGCTTCTCCGGCCACGCTGAGGCCGTGTCCCATGTCGGGGGAAGAGGGAGAATCTCCCTCTGCCCTTTCCCTTAAGGTTCTTATGGCTGGCCAAATAATCGACGAGACAGGTTAGCAGGAGAAAATAATACCAAGTTTAAGAACATGTATACATGGGAGAAACTCAGAAATGAGCAACTCGTCCCTCTGTCTAAGCTGCTTGCCTAAGTATTGCAGCTAAAGGCGAGGAGCGTGTTGGGGGTGGGTAGTGGCCTGGGACTTCAGAGGGCAGGAGGACCATTCTTTTCGGGGTCAGCTGTAGAGAATGTGGTCAGGGAGAGTTAGAGTTTTGGGATAAAAGGGGCTTGGTGCCCCTCCCATTGTAACATCTATTTTACATGATCATTACAGCCATCATGATAGAAGATCTGTTCCAGGAAGGAGCCACCATGTCGAATTCTTTAGGCAGTTAGTGGGGGAGGTCAAATGTCCCTCAGAGAAAACAATCAAGGTAAAGAGATATATTTCAGGGTGGCCAAATCTTGATCTCCCACAGTCCCGCCTCTGAAACTAAAAGTTTCACAGTCCTTTTGAAACTTACAGAAGTTTCATAGTCCAGAAGCTGAGTTGGTAGATTGTTTCATCTCACTGAACACGTTTCTTAGTCCTGATAATAGGTCGGTTCAATTAAGTTCATTTCAGAAGGTGGTGATGCAGGTGGGCTCTCAAGGTGACGCCTATATTGTGGAAGCAAGCAATCAAGTATTTAATAGAAGCATTTCTATGGAAACAAAAGAGAAACAAGGTTAATGGTTGGAGCCGATTGGAAACGTGTTTTTGAGTTCAGAGGACAGCCAGTGAAGAAGCATTTTAGATGTCAGCGTCCAAGTATCTTTTGCAGTTTAAAATGTCTCTGATGGTGTCGTCAGGTCATCTCTTAAGTTTATGTCAAGTCCAGTCCATCGGCTTCAGTTTGTAAGTCTTCAGGAAAAAGGGCAGGTTTAGTTTTCAGCGATTTCCAATGAAAATGATGGAAAAAAATCAAAAACGTTAGTTTGGACATCTGTCGCCAGATGTTTCAGGAGACTAGAAGAAATCAGGATCCAGTCCAGTCAACAGATATAAGACAAAAACCTCAAAAGACAACAAAACTAGGATCTAATATCCGCAAATTTATACTGAAATAGTTTTTACCGAAATATAATTTTTCTCTCTAAAATCACCCTCATTTTTATTAAGATAGCAAAATTAAAACTAGTTTGCAAAATAAGTCTAGTTCCAATAGAGTTGGCCCAATTATTTACATAAGTACAGCAAGAATAGCAGTTGATCACATAGGCTCTTTTAAATCTGCTTTGCTGGAACTTTTGATAAGGAATCTCACATTGAACTTTAAAGGTCTCTCGAGGCCAGGAAAGCAAAGCCAAGGATTTTGTCATCAGACTTTGTCTGCAATACCCATAGATTTGGGTGAATTCCTCTCTTCTGAGGTTCCCCCCAAATATTTCGAGGTTCCTTGTACCTGACAGATAAGTGACATTCTTGACTTATCCTGGTAAGTGCTGCTTGGAACATAAGGTACCAGGCCAATATTTCCATGTGGCTTTATTCCATAAAGTCAAATCTTCATTCCTCAGAAGCTGCAGGGTGATATCGCAAATATGATGTTCCAGTTACAACCTTGGTAACATAACCAGTGTTTCCAATTGTGTCCTGTGATAAGGAGAACAGATTCCTATTGAACTTATGCAAGTAACTATATTGCCATGAAAACAACAATACTCACTCACTAAGAGTTTCCAAATTTGAGGGATCAGATAGAGAGAAAAAGATAAATATTTCAATTTTACTGACAAAAATATCATTTACCAAATTG
Organism: Diceros bicornis minor; assembly: GCF_020826845.1. Lineage (NCBI taxonomy): Eukaryota > Metazoa > Chordata > Mammalia > Perissodactyla > Rhinocerotidae > Diceros > Diceros bicornis. Next base: position 30,732 of record NW_026691879.1, read on the forward strand.
CTATAAATCATAGCTAGCTCAGGAGAAAAGAGAAAAAGTTTTCCTTAAATCTGAAAAAACAAAACATTGAAAATTCAGCAACACTTCAAATGAAAAATCATAGAAATTATAATTATCCTTATCAGTTGATTCAGTCCTGTGTAATCCATTCTTGATCCCAACCTTTTTGTTAGCAGCTTCATGAAGTCGGTTTCTCCATCAGATTTCTGTAATTTCTTACCACGTTCATTTTCGTGATCAGAAAGTTTGTCAGAAACCTGTATTCCAGTGTAAACATCAGAGTCCTTTCCATGAATTTTTCTGAAGTTGAAACATATTTTGCAAAAGCATTAGAGCAAAGAAATAAGTCTGTAAACAACAAGACCTCAAAATGGCAATTGACAAAGAAATTTGGTTAATTTTGTGACATACAACACTTTAAAATAATAATAACCAGAATTATGACTGATAATCAGGACAGATCAGCATTTCAGTAACGTTATACAATTTTAAAACACCTATATGAATAACATTTACCCACATAATAGCACCTGAGCAGGCTTATCGTCACTTGTCTGACAATGCTTTCCATGTAATTTAACATACTGAATAAGCCTAATAAGTTTAGTATCTTCCTCCTTATAGGAAGAGAGCAAATGTCTTTGAGAAGTTCCAGGGCCCTTTGAAAATTCTCAAAGTAAAAAAAAAAAAAAGGTAAAGAGATATATTTCAGGGTGGCCAAATCTTGATCTCCCACACCCACATAGAGCAACTGGAGGGATGTGCAACTGTGACATACAGCCATCTACTGGGGCTCTGGGGAAAAAGAAGAGGAGGATTGGCAATATAGATGTTAGCTCAGAGCCGGTCTTCCTCAGCAAAGAGAGGAGGATTAGCGTGGATGTTAGCTCAGGGCTGATCTTCCTCACACGCACACACACACGCACACACGCACACACACACACACACACACACACACACACACACAAATCCAGCCGGTCTCCTTCTACCTCATCCACTTGAGAAGAGTCGCTCTCCTCTAAAGACCTTATCCTCAATGACTTACTGCTGCCTCCCTTTCCCTGGCACAATTCTCTCCCTGGATGTGCCCCATCTTAGACTCGCACAGCACTTGCAGGTCCAGTTCCTTCCCCAGGTTTGGGAAGTTCTCAGCAATCATTTCTTTGAAGAAGCTCTCTGCTCCTTTCTCCCTGTCTTCTCCTCCCTCTGGGAGATTATAAGCCTTATGTTACTTTTCCTAATCGAGCTGGATATTTCTCAAAGAATTTCGTGGTTTTTTAAAAATCTTAGTTCTCTCTCCTCCTCTACCTGGAGCATTTCTAGGCTTCTATCTTAGACCTCACTAATTCTCTCCTCCATAGGGTCTGCTCTTTTTTTTTTTTTTTTTTTAATGCCTTTAACCTTATTTTTTAATCTCACTATTTGTGTCCTTCATATCTAGAGTTTCTGTTTGGTTTTTCTATTAGAGCTCCAATCTCTTTGTTGAAGTATTCCTTCTGTTCGTTAATTTTATTCTTGAGCTCCTCGAACTGTCCTTCTGTCTGAGTTTTTATGTAACTCGTTGAGTTTCTCTATGACAGTTGTTTTCTCTGTGTGTGTGTGTGTGTGTGTGTGTGTGTGTGTGTGTGTGAGGAAGATCGGCACTGAGCTGACATTCATGCCAATCCTCCTCTTTTTTTTTGTTCTGAGGAAGACCGGCCCTGAGCTGACATCTGTTGCCAATCCTCCTCCTTTTTCCCCCCCCTTTTTCTCCCCAAATCCCCAGGACGCAGTTGTGTGTCATAGTTGCACACCCTTCTAGTTGCTGTATGTGGGACGCCGCCTCAGCATGGCTGGACAGGCGATGCGTCGGTACGCGCCCGGACCCGAACCCGGGCCGCCGGTAGCGGAGCGCATGCACTTCACCGCTAAGCCACGGGGCCGCCCCCTAGGGCAGCTGTCTTGAGTTCTCTGTCAGATTGTCATCGTCTGTGACTTCGGGTTTGGTTTCTGGAGAGTTGTCATTTTCCTTCTGTTCTGCTGTGTTACTGTACTGTCGATCTTCATGCTGTTTGATGAATGGATCCTCTGCTGGGGCACATTTGTGGTAGTCACGGCCTTCTCTTATTTGGGTCAGGCTTCAGTTACTTTGGTTCTGATTGCCCGGGTCTTGTGTTCCTCCACTGGCTCTCCGTGGGCTCACACACTGCTGTCCCGTGCACCACCTGCACTGCTGTTCCCAGGTTGTCTTGGGGTGCCGGTTGCACTGCTGCCAGGGGTGCTGGGTTCACAGGTGTGCCGTCACTGGTGGGAGCCCAGGGACCCAGGGACTCATATGCGGCCCCCCCGGCTGGTGAAGCGGGGTTGGGTCACCGCTTCTGCTGTGGCTTCTAATGCTTCTGGCCACAGACTCCACCTGCCACGGCGGGGGCGGGGGTGACAGGGGGCTGTTTTTTCTGTTCCTGCCCCATCTGCTCACAGTTGTGCCGGTCGGGCCACTCCAAGTTCATGCGGGCAGGACTGCCACCGCTCGGTGGGTGCTCTCACAGGCCAGGCATCTGCCACTCCGTGAGTGTTTGCACGCAGGCTGGGCTGCCCCTGCCTCCACTCACAGTCACGCTGGCTGCAGCTTGAGGACCCATGTCCTGCATCGTCGCCACCGTCAGGAGGAAGGGGCCGCTTCCCTAGTTCCAGGGCTTCCCGAGGGTCCGGTCCACCCACCTTCAGATGTATAGCTGTGTGGGGGATCAGACTGGGCCAACCCAAAATGTGTCTCTTTGGCTTGATTGTTTTTAAGAACAAAAGACTCTGAAAGGAACTCTGACCTCCCCCCAACTGCCTAAAAGAATTTAAAATAGAAGGGGCTATTCCAGGGATGGACTAATGCCATCACATAACTTTAATGTCATGTAAAACATGTGTCTCAGCTCACCTTGTCTGTAGTTGGCCCATTTACGTTTCCAACGCCGTGTAAATTGCCTTCCTCCTCTTTGAAATCCCAAACCACTACCCCCAAGGTCCTCCTCTGTCTAAAAAGCTAAAGCTGAAGATAATATTTAAACTGGCAGCTCGGCCGTGTTGGTGAGTTGTTCCCTTTTCCTGAGTCTCTCCCGTGTATACACGTTCTAAAGCTTTGTTTGATTTTCTCCTGTTACTCCATCTCGTGTCGATTTAATTTGTAGCCCAGCCAGAAGGACCTAAAGACGGTAGAGGGTTTGCCTTCCTCCCCTACAGCCGCATGGATCTCTCAGCATCTTGTTGTGCTGTGTAGGGAATCCCTGTGTCGGTCAGTAGACGTCTGTTTGGTTGTACCTTAGAGGGGAGAGGCGAAGGGAACAACTCATGCCACCATGATGCTGACGTCACTCTGATAAACTTTTAGCAGGAGTTACATTTTATGGCATGTGTACTTATTTTGTGTGTGTGTGTGTGTGTGTGAGGAAGATCAGCCCTGAGCTAACATCCATGCTTGTCTTCCTCTTTTTTTTTTTTTTTTTTTTTTTTTTTTACTGAGGAAGACCGGCTCTGAGCTAACATCTATTGCCAATCCTCCTCCTTTTTTTTTCACCCAAAGCCCCAGTAGATAGTTGTCTGTCACAGCTGCACGTCCTTCTAGTTGCTGTATGTGGGACGTGGCCTCAGCGTGGCCGGAGAAGCGGTGCGTCGGTGCGCGCCCGGGATCCGAACCCGGGCCGCCAGCAGCGGAGCGCGCGCACTTAACCGCTAAGCCACGGGGCCGGCCCTGGCATGTGTACTTAAAACAACTTCCAAAATCTCTTTGGTAGCTTGAAACCTGGATGTTTGGCTACGTGAAATTAAGGGATAAAACATTAATTGAAGGGCCAGCCCCGCGGCTTAGCGGTTAAGTGCGCGCGCTCCGCTGCTGGCGGCCCGGGTTCGGATCCCGGGATCGCACCGACGCACCGCTTCTCCGGCCACGCTGAGGCCGGGTCCCACATACAGCAACTAGGAGGATGTGCAGCTATGACAGACAGCTAGCTACTGGGGCGTTGGGGGAAAAATAAATAAATAAAATCTTAAAAAAAAAAACATTAATTGAATAGCTAGATCGTTTCCAAATAGGATAAAATATTAGACCTTAACGACTAAATATAGGTTTATCCACTGTTGGCTTCTGAGGACAGAGAAACTGAAAGATGTTTGGGACTATTAATAAACATGTCTTGTGCTTTATGAAGAGTATGCTATGAAATGACATGTTTCTAAAAATTATAAAGTGTTCATAGGATTTGCCAAGCCACAAAATGCTAACGGACAAAACAGTTCACAGTTGCTTACCTCTTAGTTCTCACTAAAAATTAAGGTTTCTAGGCGTTATAAATTCTTTAATGAAGCCATCAATCAATCGATCAATCAATTAATTAAATTATCTGGGACATCGGCCCTGAGCTAACATCTATTGCCCATCTTCCTCCTTTTTTCCTTTTATTTTTTTCCTCCCCAGAGCCGCAGTAGATCGTTGTATGTCATAGTTGTACGTCCTTCCAGTTGCTCTATGTGAGATGCCGCCTCAGCATGGCTTGATGAGCTGTGCGTAGGCCCGAGCCCAAGATCTGAACCGGTGGACCCCCGGCAGCTGAGGCGGAGCACGCAAACTTAACCGCTACGCCACTGGGCCGGCCTCTAAAAGTTCTAACTAATATATGTGACTGAAGCTACTAACAATTAATAAGGGAAACGTCTTTGTCTTCATGGAAAGGAAGATGGATGTTTTCAGTGAAGACGGTATAAAAAATAGCCATTCTTGTTTCTTTAAAAAGCCTGTGAAAAGTGTGTGGGGAAAAAACAACTCTGAGGAAAAAGTTTTGTGTGTGGTCAAGTTGGTTAAGATGGAGATGGATTTGATTCGGTAACTGAGTTTTAGTATCAGAAGTAAGCTGGTGCAAAATTAGAATTTGGTTTCCTCTTTCTTAAAAGCATAGTCTTCTCTAACTTCCAGTCTGCTCTTGTTAAGGAAATTGTATCAGGTTTTGCTTTACCTTTGAGTGAATCTACACCAAGGACAGGAATTCTATGTTTAGTCAAAATACTTTCCTAGGCTCAAAAAGGAAGAGGCCTCTGTATGCAGAGGACTAAGGTTTTGGCTTTTTACCTGTTTTACTCTCTCTGTTTGCCTTTTCAAATGTTTTTTTAATCTTTAATTTTCTTTTTTTGGCGGGGGGGCGGGGTAGGCCCTGAGCTGACATCTGTTGCCAATCTTCCTCTTTTTATTTTTTTTCTCCCCAAAGCCCTGCCACATATATTCTAGTTGTAAGTCCTTCTAGTTCTTCTGTGTGAGCCCACCACCGCAGCGTGACTACTGACTGAGAAGCGGCGTGGTTCCACGCCTGGGAACGGAACCTGAGCTGCCTGCCGAAGTGGAGCGCACCAAACTTTAACCCCTAGGCCATCAGAGCTGGCCCGATATTTTTTTTGATTTCTCCATTGATCCAATAGCTGTTCAGTAGCCCGTTGTTTAGTTTCCACATGTTTGTGACGCGTACTGAGGCCCTGAGCTAACATCTATTACCAACCTTCCTCCTTTTTTCCTCTCTTTTTTTCTCCCCGGAGCCCCAGTAGATAGTTGTATGTATGTCATAGTTATACCTCCTTTTAGTTGCTCTATGTGGGACACTGCCTCAGCGTGGCTTGATGATCGCTGAGTAGGTCTGTCTGTGCCCAGGATCCAAACGGGTGAACCCTGGGCCGCTGAAGCAGAGTGTGTGAACATCACCGCTACGACACCTGGCCGGCCCCTCTGTTTGCCTTTCATAATCTTCTTTTCCTTTCTTTTTTGAGGGAAATAAGTGCACTGTTAAAAAAAAAAATTTAATGGCAGAAGATCTACAAATATTTTTTTGTACTTTCATGGAACGGTTCAACGTCAACATTTACCTCATTTCAAACACACACACACACACACACACACACACACACACACACACACACGCACTCTCAGCGTGGCCTTGTACGGATGTACTGGAACTTGATTTCTTGAGTGGATGGCTGTGAAGTCTCTGCCTCCTACCCCCTACCATTTTTGTGGGTTTGCTTGTCTGTCGTGATGGTAAGGACTGCTGAAATCAGTATTCTTATC
>NW_026691880.1:0-36626 GCF_020826845.1 Diceros bicornis minor
TCCAGATCTCAGGCCCGGCACACCGTTTACCAGGCTGCTTCCTCCTCTGACGGGGGCCCAGCACACGCCCCAGGAGACTTGGCAGCCGCCCCCAGGGCTCTAGCCTCTGGAACTCGTCCCCTTGGAAGGGGCCTGGCCCAGGTGCCAGGTTCGGCTGGTCGGCCAGCCTCCTTTGGAGAAAGCAGGCAAGCCGAGCCAGGCTTGCAGTGGCCCTGGCGTGACACCTGCCACCTCAGGCAGAGGGCCTCCCGCGTGCCCTCCATGGCGGGTTTCTCCCCGGAGCCGTGGCCTGGGCACTAGGAAGGCCGGGCCTCCCCGACTCCCGGGAGGAGGGGCTAGCCCACTTGCGCCCTGGCCCCCAAACCCTCTGGTGCCATCTGCCTGTCTCGGCACTTCTGACTCCACAGAGCCTTTCCTACATCTGGGCTGCCTGCCGTGGCAAAGTGCAGGCGTGGGGTGAGGCCATGGCTTTGTCTTTCCAGGAAAAAATGAGCCCCTGGCCGAAGCAGCAGGCCCAGGCAGAGCCTTGAGCTTGAAGCCCAGTAGGTCTGTGGCCCTCAGGGCCAGAGCCATGCTTTCAAGGCAGGGAAGCGGCCTGCAAGCTGAGTGGGAGTGGGGGAGGGGAGGGAGACAGCTGAAGCCGAGTCCAGAAGGGCGGCGATGGAAGAGCTGCAGCTGGGTCAGAGCCTGGAGGGAGGGCGGGGCCTTCCCTGAGGACACCCCCCCCCCCCCCCGAGGCCAGCCCTAGGCCCCGGCGGTCGCGCATGCGCCCTTGGCCTGTGCGGTGTGTGGGGGCTTGAACCCAAGCCCGCAGGGCTCCCGGAGCGGCCAGAGAAAGAAGGGCCCATGGAGAGGTAGGCGAGGTGGGCAGGGGGCGCCACCTTACTCTCCTCAGCTCCCTGAGGGAGAGAGACAGAGACAGAGACAGAGAGAGAGATCCCTGACCTCTGAGTCTCTGCCTCCACCGCTGGCTGGTGCCAACTCACGCGCCATCCCACTTCCAGCCATCACCCCCACGCCTGCCCCGGGGCCAGCCCCACCACAGAGAGGCCGGTTGGTTCCTGCTCACCTCTGTGCCGTCCCTTCCCGACCTGACCCCAGTGCAGGGGATAAGCTTCAGACAAGTCTTTCCATGTCCCTCTGCATGACAATAGACTTCCTCCCCTCTCCCATTCCACAGGCCCACCCACCCGGGACATCCACCTTTGTCATTAGCTCAGGAGAGGATGCAAGATGAGAATCTCTGCTATTGTGTGGGGAGACTCAGTTTCCCGGGTTTCCCCCATGGACACATGTTCTTCAGCTGGGTCTGATTTTCTCCAGACAAGCTGTCTTGGGAAGGATTTGGCCAGCCCTAAGAACCTGAAGGGAAAGGGCGGAGGGGGGTTCTCTCTCTGCCCCCGACAGCCCCGAGCTGGGTCGGTCCCTCAGACCTGGCCAGGGGCAGCCCATCCCCCGGCGCCCTTCCCCGGGGCATCCAAGGGCAGGCTCGGCGCCAGCCCCACCCCGCTCGCCACTGCCCGACCATCGTCCTCCCTCGGGGGGCCTGGGCAGGACAGGGACCCGGCTGTGGGAGGCCTCCAGATCTCAGGCCTGGCACACCGTTTACCAGGCTGCTTCGTCCTCTGACGGGGGCCCAGCACACGCCCCAGGAGACTTGGCAGCCGCCCCCAGGGCTCTATCCTCTGGAACTCGTCCCCTTGGAAGGGGCCTGGCCCAGGTGCCAGGTTCGGCTGGTCGGCCAGCTCCTTTGGAGAAAGCAGGCAAGCCGAGCCAGGCTTGCCGTGGCCCTGGCGTGACACCTGCCACCTCAGGCAGAGGGCCTCCCGCGTGCCCTCCATGGCGGGTTTCTCCCCGGAGCCGTGGCCTGGGCACTAGGAAGGCCGGGCCTCCCCGACTCCCGGGAGGAGGGGCTAGCCCAGTTGCGCCCTGGCCCCCAAACCCTCTGGTGCCATCTGCCTGTCTCGGCACTTCTGACTCCACAGAGCCTTTCCTACATCTGGGCTGCCTGCCGTGGCAAAGTGCAGGCGTGGGGTGAGGCCATGGCTTTGTCTTTCCAGGAAAAAATGAGCCCCTGGCCGAAGCAGCAGGCCCAGGCAGAGCCTTGAGCTTGAAGCCCAGTAGGTCTGTGGCCCTCAGGGCCAGAGCCATGCTTTCAAGGCAGGGAAGCGGCCTGCAAGCTGAGTGGGAGTGGGGGAGGGGAGGGAGACAGCTGAAGCCGAGTCCAGAAGGGCGGCGATGGAAGAGCTGCAGCTGGGTCAGAGCCTGGAGGGAGGGCGGGGCCTTCACTGAGGACCCCCCCCCCGAGGCCAGCCCTAGGCCCCCGCGGTCGCGCATGCGCCCTTGGCCTGTGCGGTGTGTGGGGGGTTGAACCCAAGCCCGCAGGGCTCCCGGAGCGGCCAGAGAAAGAAGGGCCCATGGAGAGGTAGGCGAGGTGGGCAGGGGGCGCCACCTTACTCTCCTCAGCTCCCTGAGGGAGAGAGACAGAGACAGAGACAGAGAGAGAGATCCCTGACCTCTGAGTCTCTGCCTCCACCGCTGGCTGGTGCCAACTCACGCGCCATCCCACTTCCAGCCATCACCCCCACGCCTGCCCCGGGGCCAGCCCCACCACAGAGAGGCCGGTTGGTTCCTGCTCACCTCTGTGCCGTCCCTTCCCGACCTGACCCCAGTGCAGGGGATAAGCTTCAGACAAGTCTTTCCATGTCCCTCTGCATGACAATAGACTTCCTCCCCTCTCCCATTCCACAGGCCCACCCACCCGGGACATCCACCTTTGTCATTAGCTCAGGAGAGGATGCAAGATGAGAATCTCTGCTATTGTGTGGGGAGACTCAGTTTCCCGGGTTTCCCCCATGGACACATGTTCTTCAGCTGGGTCTGATTTTCTCCAGACAAGCTGTCTTGGGAAGGATTTGGCCAGCCCTAAGAACCTGAAGGGAAAGGGCGGAGGGGGGTTCTCTCTCTGCCCCCGACAGCCCCGAGCTGGGTCGGTCCCTCAGACCTGGCCAGGGGCAGCCCATCCCCCGGCGCCCTTCCCCGGGGCATCCAAGGGCAGGCTCGGCGCCAGCCCCACCCCGCTCGCCACTGCCCGACCATCGTCCTCCCTCGGGGGGCCTGGGCAGGACAGGGACCCGGCTGTGGGAGGCCTCCAGATCTCAGGCCTGGCACACCGTTTACCAGGCTGCTTCCTCCTCTGACGGGGGCCCAGCACACGCCCCAGGAGACTTGGCAGCCGCCCCCAGGGCTCTATCCTCTGGAACTCGTCCCCTTGGAAGGGGCCTGGCCCAGGTGCCAGGTTCGGCTGGTCGGCCAGCCTCCTTTGGAGAAAGCAGGCAAGCCGAGCCAGGCTTGCAGTGGCCCTGGCGTGACACCTGCCACCTCAGGCAGAGGGCCTCCCGCGTGCCCTCCATGGCGGGTTTCTCCCCGGAGCCGTGGCCTGGGCACTAGGAAGGCCGGGCCTCCCCGACTCCCGGGAGGAGGGGCTAGCCCAGTTGCGCCCTGGCCCCCAAACCCTCTGGTGCCATCTGCCTGTCTCGGCACTTCTGACTCCACAGAGCCTTTCCTACATCTGGGCTGCCTGCCGTGGCAAAGTGCAGGCGTGGGGTGAGGCCATGGCTTTGTCTTTCCAGGAAAAAATGAGCCCCTGGCCGAAGCAGCAGGCCCAGGCAGAGCCTTGAGCTTGAAGCCCAGTAGGTCTGTGGCCCTCAGGGCCAGAGCCATGCTTTCAAGGCAGGGAAGCGGCCTGCAAGCTGAGTGGGAGTGGGGGAGGGGAGGGAGACAGCTGAAGCCGAGTCCAGAAGGGCGGCGATGGAAGAGCTGCAGCTGGGTCAGAGCCTGGAGGGAGGGCGGGGCCTTCACTGAGGACCCCCCCCCGAGGGCAGCCCTAGGCCCCGGTGGTCGCGCATGCGCCCTTGGCCTGTGCGGTGTGTGGGGGCTTGAACCCAAGCCCGCAGGGCTCCCGGAGCGGCCAGAGAAAGAAGGGCCCATGGAGAGGTAGGCGAGGTGGGCAGGGGGCGCCACCTTACTCTCCTCAGCTCCCTGAGGGAGAGAGACAGAGACAGAGACAGAGAGAGAGATCCCTGACCTCTGAGTCTCTGCCTCCACCGCTGGCTGGTGCCAACTCACGCGCCATCCCACTTCCAGCCATCACCCCCACGCCTGCCCCGGGGCCAGCCCCACCACAGAGAGGCCGGTTGGTTCCTGCTCACCTCTGTGCCGTCCCTTCCCGACCTGACCCCAGTGCAGGGGATAAGCTTCAGACAAGTCTTTCCATGTCCCTCTGCATGACAATAGACTTCCTCCCCTCTCCCATTCCACAGGCCCACCCACCCGGGACATCCACCTTTGTCATTAGCTCAGGAGAGGATGCAAGATGAGAATCTCTGCTATTGTGTGGGGAGACTCAGTTTCCCGGGTTTCCCCCATGGACACATGTTCTTCAGCTGGGTCTGATTTTCTCCAGACAAGCTGTCTTGGGAAGGATTTGGCCAGCCCTAAGAACCTGAAGGGAAAGGGCGGAGGGGGGTTCTCTCTCTGCCCCCGACAGCCCCGAGCTGGGTCGGTCCCTCAGACCTGGCCAGGGGCAGCCCATCCCCCGGCGCCCTTCCCCGGGGCATCCAAGGGAAGGCTCGGCGCCAGCCCCACCCCGCTCGCCACTGCCCGACCATCGTCCTCCCTCGGGGGGCCTGGGCAGGACAGGGACCCGGCTGTGGGAGGCCTCCAGATCTCAGGCCCGGCACACCGTTTACCAGGCTGCTTCCTCCTCTGACGGGGGCCCAGCACACGCCCCAGGAGACTTGGCAGCCGCCCCCAGGGCTCTAGCCTCTGGAACTCGTCCCCTTGGAAGGGGCCTGGCCCAGGTGCCAGGTTCGGCTGGTCGGCCAGCCTCCTTTGGAGAAAGCAGGCAAGCCGAGCCAGGCTTGCAGTGGCCCTGGCGTGACACCTGCCACCTCAGGCAGAGGGCCTCCCGCGTGCCCTCCATGGCGGGTTTCTCCCCGGAGCCGTGGCCTGGGCACTAGGAAGGCCGGGCCTCCCCGACTCCCGGGAGGAGGGGCTAGCCCACTTGCGCCCTGGCCCCCAAACCCTCTGGTGCCATCTGCCTGTCTCGGCACTTCTGACTCCACAGAGCCTTTCCTACATCTGGGCTGCCTGCCGTGGCAAAGTGCAGGCGTGGGGTGAGGCCATGGCTTTGTCTTTCCAGGAAAAAATGAGCCCCTGGCCGAAGCAGCAGGCCCAGGCAGAGCCTTGAGCTTGAAGCCCAGTAGGTCTGTGGCCCTCAGGGCCAGAGCCATGCTTTCAAGGCAGGGAAGCGGCCTGCAAGCTGAGTGGGAGTGGGGGAGGGGAGGGAGACAGCTGAAGCCGAGTCCAGAAGGGCGGCGATGGAAGAGCTGCAGCTGGGTCAGAGCCTGGAGGGAGGGCGGGGCCTTCCCTGAGGACACCCCCCCCCCCCCCGAGGCCAGCCCTAGGCCCCGGCGGTCGCGCATGCGCCCTTGGCCTGTGCGGTGTGTGGGGGCTTGAACCCAAGCCCGCAGGGCTCCCGGAGCGGCCAGAGAAAGAAGGGCCCATGGAGAGGTAGGCGAGGTGGGCAGGGGGCGCCACCTTACTCTCCTCAGCTCCCTGAGGGAGAGAGACAGAGACAGAGACAGAGAGAGAGATCCCTGACCTCTGAGTCTCTGCCTCCACCGCTGGCTGGTGCCAACTCACGCGCCATCCCACTTCCAGCCATCACCCCCACGCCTGCCCCGGGGCCAGCCCCACCACAGAGAGGCCGGTTGGTTCCTGCTCACCTCTGTGCCGTCCCTTCCCGACCTGACCCCAGTGCAGGGGATAAGCTTCAGACAAGTCTTTCCATGTCCCTCTGCATGACAATAGACTTCCTCCCCTCTCCCATTCCACAGGCCCACCCACCCGGGACATCCACCTTTGTCATTAGCTCAGGAGAGGATGCAAGATGAGAATCTCTGCTATTGTGTGGGGAGACTCAGTTTCCCGGGTTTCCCCCATGGACACATGTTCTTCAGCTGGGTCTGATTTTCTCCAGACAAGCTGTCTTGGGAAGGATTTGGCCAGCCCTAAGAACCTGAAGGGAAAGGGCGGAGGGGGGTTCTCTCTCTGCCCCCGACAGCCCCGAGCTGGGTCGGTCCCTCAGACCTGGCCAGGGGCAGCCCATCCCCCGGCGCCCTTCCCCGGGGCATCCAAGGGCAGGCTCGGCGCCAGCCCCACCCCGCTCGCCACTGCCCGACCATCGTCCTCCCTCGGGGGGCCTGGGCAGGACAGGGACCCGGCTGTGGGAGGCCTCCAGATCTCAGGCCTGGCACACCGTTTACCAGGCTGCTTCGTCCTCTGACGGGGGCCCAGCACACGCCCCAGGAGACTTGGCAGCCGCCCCCAGGGCTCTATCCTCTGGAACTCGTCCCCTTGGAAGGGGCCTGGCCCAGGTGCCAGGTTCGGCTGGTCGGCCAGCTCCTTTGGAGAAAGCAGGCAAGCCGAGCCAGGCTTGCCGTGGCCCTGGCGTGACACCTGCCACCTCAGGCAGAGGGCCTCCCGCGTGCCCTCCATGGCGGGTTTCTCCCCGGAGCCGTGGCCTGGGCACTAGGAAGGCCGGGCCTCCCCGACTCCCGGGAGGAGGGGCTAGCCCAGTTGCGCCCTGGCCCCCAAACCCTCTGGTGCCATCTGCCTGTCTCGGCACTTCTGACTCCACAGAGCCTTTCCTACATCTGGGCTGCCTGCCGTGGCAAAGTGCAGGCGTGGGGTGAGGCCATGGCTTTGTCTTTCCAGGAAAAAATGAGCCCCTGGCCGAAGCAGCAGGCCCAGGCAGAGCCTTGAGCTTGAAGCCCAGTAGGTCTGTGGCCCTCAGGGCCAGAGCCATGCTTTCAAGGCAGGGAAGCGGCCTGCAAGCTGAGTGGGAGTGGGGGAGGGGAGGGAGACAGCTGAAGCCGAGTCCAGAAGGGCGGCGATGGAAGAGCTGCAGCTGGGTCAGAGCCTGGAGGGAGGGCGGGGCCTTCACTGAGGACCCCCCCCCCGAGGCCAGCCCTAGGCCCCCGCGGTCGCGCATGCGCCCTTGGCCTGTGCGGTGTGTGGGGGGTTGAACCCAAGCCCGCAGGGCTCCCGGAGCGGCCAGAGAAAGAAGGGCCCATGGAGAGGTAGGCGAGGTGGGCAGGGGGCGCCACCTTACTCTCCTCAGCTCCCTGAGGGAGAGAGACAGAGACAGAGACAGAGAGAGAGATCCCTGACCTCTGAGTCTCTGCCTCCACCGCTGGCTGGTGCCAACTCACGCGCCATCCCACTTCCAGCCATCACCCCCACGCCTGCCCCGGGGCCAGCCCCACCACAGAGAGGCCGGTTGGTTCCTGCTCACCTCTGTGCCGTCCCTTCCCGACCTGACCCCAGTGCAGGGGATAAGCTTCAGACAAGTCTTTCCATGTCCCTCTGCATGACAATAGACTTCCTCCCCTCTCCCATTCCACAGGCCCACCCACCCGGGACATCCACCTTTGTCATTAGCTCAGGAGAGGATGCAAGATGAGAATCTCTGCTATTGTGTGGGGAGACTCAGTTTCCCGGGTTTCCCCCATGGACACATGTTCTTCAGCTGGGTCTGATTTTCTCCAGACAAGCTGTCTTGGGAAGGATTTGGCCAGCCCTAAGAACCTGAAGGGAAAGGGCGGAGGGGGGTTCTCTCTCTGCCCCCGACAGCCCCGAGCTGGGTCGGTCCCTCAGACCTGGCCAGGGGCAGCCCATCCCCCGGCGCCCTTCCCCGGGGCATCCAAGGGCAGGCTCGGCGCCAGCCCCACCCCGCTCGCCACTGCCCGACCATCGTCCTCCCTCGGGGGGCCTGGGCAGGACAGGGACCCGGCTGTGGGAGGCCTCCAGATCTCAGGCCTGGCACACCGTTTACCAGGCTGCTTCCTCCTCTGACGGGGGCCCAGCACACGCCCCAGGAGACTTGGCAGCCGCCCCCAGGGCTCTATCCTCTGGAACTCGTCCCCTTGGAAGGGGCCTGGCCCAGGTGCCAGGTTCGGCTGGTCGGCCAGCCTCCTTTGGAGAAAGCAGGCAAGCCGAGCCAGGCTTGCAGTGGCCCTGGCGTGACACCTGCCACCTCAGGCAGAGGGCCTCCCGCGTGCCCTCCATGGCGGGTTTCTCCCCGGAGCCGTGGCCTGGGCACTAGGAAGGCCGGGCCTCCCCGACTCCCGGGAGGAGGGGCTAGCCCAGTTGCGCCCTGGCCCCCAAACCCTCTGGTGCCATCTGCCTGTCTCGGCACTTCTGACTCCACAGAGCCTTTCCTACATCTGGGCTGCCTGCCGTGGCAAAGTGCAGGCGTGGGGTGAGGCCATGGCTTTGTCTTTCCAGGAAAAAATGAGCCCCTGGCCGAAGCAGCAGGCCCAGGCAGAGCCTTGAGCTTGAAGCCCAGTAGGTCTGTGGCCCTCAGGGCCAGAGCCATGCTTTCAAGGCAGGGAAGCGGCCTGCAAGCTGAGTGGGAGTGGGGGAGGGGAGGGAGACAGCTGAAGCCGAGTCCAGAAGGGCGGCGATGGAAGAGCTGCAGCTGGGTCAGAGCCTGGAGGGAGGGCGGGGCCTTCACTGAGGACCCCCCCCCCCCCCCGAGGCCAGCCCTAGGCCCCGGCGGTCGCGCATGCGCCCTTGGCCTGTGCGGTGTGTGGGGGGTTGAACCCAAGCCCGCAGGGCTCCCGGAGCGGCCAGAGAAAGAAGGGCCCATGGAGAGGTAGGCGAGGTGGGCAGGGGGCGCCACCTTACTCTCCTCAGCTCCCTGAGGGAGAGAGACAGAGACAGAGACAGAGAGAGAGATCCCTGACCTCTGAGTCTCTGCCTCCACCGCTGGCTGGTGCCAACTCACGCGCCATCCCACTTCCAGCCATCACCCCCACGCCTGCCCCGGGGCCAGCCCCACCACAGAGAGGCCGGTTGGTTCCTGCTCACCTCTGTGCCGTCCCTTCCCGACCTGACCCCAGTGCAGGGGATAAGCTTCAGACAAGTCTTTCCATGTCCCTCTGCATGACAATAGACTTCCTCCCCTCTCCCATTCCACAGGCCCACCCACCCGGGACATCCACCTTTGTCATTAGCTCAGGAGAGGATGCAAGATGAGAATCTCTGCTATTGTGTGGGGAGACTCAGTTTCCCGGGTTTCCCCCATGGACACATGTTCTTCAGCTGGGTCTGATTTTCTCCAGACAAGCTGTCTTGGGAAGGATTTGGCCAGCCCTAAGAACCTGAAGGGAAAGGGCGGAGGGGGGTTCTCTCTCTGCCCCCGACAGCCCCGAGCTGGGTCGGTCCCTCAGACCTGGCCAGGGGCAGCCCATCCCCCGGCGCCCTTCCCCGGGGCATCCAAGGGCAGGCTCGGCGCCAGCCCCACCCCGCTCGCCACTGCCCGACCATCGTCCTCCCTCGGGGGGCCTGGGCAGGACAGGGACCCGGCTGTGGGAGGCCTCCAGATCTCAGGCCTGGCACACCGTTTACCAGGCTGCTTCGTCCTCTGACGGGGGCCCAGCACACGCCCCAGGAGACTTGGCAGCCGCCCCCAGGGCTCTATCCTCTGGAACTCGTCCCCTTGGAAGGGGCCTGGCCCAGGTGCCAGGTTCGGCTGGTCGGCCAGCTCCTTTGGAGAAAGCAGGCAAGCCGAGCCAGGCTTGCCGTGGCCCTGGCGTGACACCTGCCACCTCAGGCAGAGGGCCTCCCGCGTGCCCTCCATGGCGGGTTTCTCCCCGGAGCCGTGGCCTGGGCACTAGGAAGGCCGGGCCTCCCCGACTCCCGGGAGGAGGGGCTAGCCCAGTTGCGCCCTGGCCCCCAAACCCTCTGGTGCCATCTGCCTGTCTCGGCACTTCTGACTCCACAGAGCCTTTCCTACATCTGGGCTGCCTGCCGTGGCAAAGTGCAGGCGTGGGGTGAGGCCATGGCTTTGTCTTTCCAGGAAAAAATGAGCCCCTGGCCGAAGCAGCAGGCCCAGGCAGAGCCTTGAGCTTGAAGCCCAGTAGGTCTGTGGCCCTCAGGGCCAGAGCCATGCTTTCAAGGCAGGGAAGCGGCCTGCAAGCTGAGTGGGAGTGGGGGAGGGGAGGGAGACAGCTGAAGCCGAGTCCAGAAGGGCGGCGATGGAAGAGCTGCAGCTGGGTCAGAGCCTGGAGGGAGGGCGGGGCCTTCACTGAGGACCCCCCCCCCCCCCCGAGGCCAGCCCTAGGCCCCGGCGGTCGCGCATGCGCCCTTGGCCTGTGCGGTGTGTGGGGGCTTGAACCCAAGCCCGCAGGGCTCCCGGAGCGGCCAGAGAAAGAAGGGCCCATGGAGAGGTAGGCGAGGTGGGCAGGGGGCGCCACCTTACTCTCCTCAGCTCCCTGAGGGAGAGAGACAGAGACAGAGACAGAGAGAGAGATCCCTGACCTCTGAGTCTCTGCCTCCACCGCTGGCTGGTGCCAACTCACGCGCCATCCCACTTCCAGCCATCACCCCCACGCCTGCCCCGGGGCCAGCCCCACCACAGAGAGGCCGGTTGGTTCCTGCTCACCTCTGTGCCGTCCCTTCCCGACCTGACCCCAGTGCAGGGGATAAGCTTCAGACAAGTCTTTCCATGTCCCTCTGCATGACAATAGACTTCCTCCCCTCTCCCATTCCACAGGCCCACCCACCCGGGACATCCACCTTTGTCATTAGCTCAGGAGAGGATGCAAGATGAGAATCTCTGCTATTGTGTGGGGAGACTCAGTTTCCCGGGTTTCCCCCATGGACACATGTTCTTCAGCTGGGTCTGATTTTCTCCAGACAAGCTGTCTTGGGAAGGATTTGGCCAGCCCTAAGAACCTGAAGGGAAAGGGCGGAGGGGGGTTCTCTCTCTGCCCCCAACAGCCCCGAGCTGGGTCGGTCCCTCAGACCTGGCCAGGGGCAGCCCATCCCCCGGCGCCCTTCCCCGGGGCATCCAAGGGCAGGCTCGGCGCCAGCCCCACCCCGCTCGCCACTGCCCGACCATCGTCCTCCCTCGGGGGGCCTGGGCAGGACAGGGACCCGGCTGTGGGAGGCCTCCAGATCTCAGGCCTGGCACACCGTTTACCAGGCTGCTTCCTCCTCTGACGGGGGCCCAGCACACGCCCCAGGAGACTTGGCAGCCGCCCCCAGGGCTCTATCCTCTGGAACTCGTCCCCTTGGAAGGGGCCTGGCCCAGGTGCCAGGTTCGGCTGGTCGGCCAGCCTCCTTTGGAGAAAGCAGGCAAGCCGAGCCAGGCTTGCAGTGGCCCTGGCGTGACACCTGCCACCTCAGGCAGAGGGCCTCCCGCGTGCCCTCCATGGCGGGTTTCTCCCCGGAGCCGTGGCCTGGGCACTAGGAAGGCCGGGCCTCCCCGACTCCCGGGAGGAGGGGCTAGCCCAGTTGCGCCCTGGCCCCCAAACCCTCTGGTGCCATCTGCCTGTCTCGGCACTTCTGACTCCACAGAGCCTTTCCTACATCTGGGCTGCCTGCCGTGGCAAAGTGCAGGCGTGGGGTGAGGCCATGGCTTTGTCTTTCCAGGAAAAAATGAGCCCCTGGCCGAAGCAGCAGGCCCAGGCAGAGCCTTGAGCTTGAAGCCCAGTAGGTCTGTGGCCCTCAGGGCCAGAGCCATGCTTTCAAGGCAGGGAAGCGGCCTGCAAGCTGAGTGGGAGTGGGGGAGGGGAGGGAGACAGCTGAAGCCGAGTCCAGAAGGGCGGCGATGGAAGAGCTGCAGCTGGGTCAGAGCCTGGAGGGAGGGCGGGGCCTTCACTGAGGACCCCCCCCCCCCCCCCCCCCCGAGGCCAGCCCTAGGCCCCGGCTGTCGCGCATGCGCCCTTGGCCTGTGCGGTGTGTGGGGGGTTGAACCCAAGCCCGCAGGGCTCCCGGAGCGGCCAGAGAAAGAAGGGCCCATGGAGAGGTAGGCGAGGTGGGCAGGGGGCGCCACCTTACTCTCCTCAGCTCCCTGAGGGAGAGAGACAGAGACAGAGACAGAGAGAGAGATCCCTGACCTCTGAGTCTCTGCCTCCACCGCTGGCTGGTGCCAACTCACGCGCCATCCCACTTCCAGCCATCACCCCCACGCCTGCCCCGGGGCCAGCCCCACCACAGAGAGGCCGGTTGGTTCCTGCTCACCTCTGTGCCGTCCCTTCCCGACCTGACCCCAGTGCAGGGGATAAGCTTCAGACAAGTCTTTCCATGTCCCTCTGCATGACAATAGACTTCCTCCCCTCTCCCATTCCACAGGCCCACCCACCCGGGACATCCACCTTTGTCATTAGCTCAGGAGAGGATGCAAGATGAGAATCTCTGCTATTGTGTGGGGAGACTCAGTTTCCCGGGTTTCCCCCATGGACACATGTTCTTCAGCTGGGTCTGATTTTCTCCAGACAAGCTGTCTTGGGAAGGATTTGGCCAGCCCTAAGAACCTGAAGGGAAAGGGCGGAGGGGGGTTCTCTCTCTGCCCCCGACAGCCCCGAGCTGGGTCGGTCCCTCAGACCTGGCCAGGGGCAGCCCATCCCCCGGCGCCCTTCCCCGGGGCATCCAAGGGCAGGCTCGGCGCCAGCCCCACCCCGCTCGCCACTGCCCGACCATCGTCCTCCCTCGGGGGGCCTGGGCAGGACAGGGACCCGGCTGTGGGAGGCCTCCAGATCTCAGGCCTGGCACACCGTTTACCAGGCTGCTTCGTCCTCTGACGGGGGCCCAGCACACGCCCCAGGAGACTTGGCAGCCGCCCCCAGGGCTCTATCCTCTGGAACTCGTCCCCTTGGAAGGGGCCTGGCCCAGGTCCCAGGTTCGGCTGGTCGGCCAGCTCCTTTGGAGAAAGCAGGCAAGCCGAGCCAGGCTTGCCGTGGCCCTGGCGTGACACCTGCCACCTCAGGCAGAGGGCCTCCCGCGTGCCCTCCATGGCGGGTTTCTCCCCGGAGCCGTGGCCTGGGCACTAGGAAGGCCGGGCCTCCCCGACTCCCGGGAGGAGGGGCTAGCCCAGTTGCGCCCTGGCCCCCAAACCCTCTGGTGCCATCTGCCTGTCTCGGCACTTCTGACTCCACAGAGCCTTTCCTACATCTGGGCTGCCTGCCGTGGCAAAGTGCAGGCGTGGGGTGAGGCCATGGCTTTGTCTTTCCAGGAAAAAATGAGCCCCTGGCCGAAGCAGCAGGCCCAGGCAGAGCCTTGAGCTTGAAGCCCAGTAGGTCTGTGGCCCTCAGGGCCAGAGCCATGCTTTCAAGGCAGGGAAGCGGCCTGCAAGCTGATTGGGAGTGGGGGAGGGGAGGGAGACAGCTGAAGCCGAGTCCAGAAGGGCGGCGATGGAAGAGCTGCAGCTGGGTCAGAGCCTGGAGGGAGGGCGGGGCCTTCACTGAGGACCCCCCCCCCCCCCGTGGCCAGCCCTAGGCCCCGGCGGTCGCGCATGCGCCCTTGGCCTGTGCGGTGTGTGGGGGCTTGAACCCAAGCCCGCAGGGCTCCCGGAGCGGCCAGAGAAAGAAGGGCCCATGGAGAGGTAGGCGAGGTGGGCAGGGGGCGCCACCTTACTCTCCTCAGCTCCCTGAGGGAGAGAGACAGAGACAGAGACAGAGAGAGAGATCCCTGACCTCTGAGTCTCTGCCTCCACCGCTGGCTGGTGCCAACTCACGCGCCATCCCACTTCCAGCCATCACCCCCACGCCTGCCCCGGGGCCAGCCCCACCACAGAGAGGCCGGTTGGTTCCTGCTCACCTCTGTGCCGTCCCTTCCCGACCTGACCCCAGTGCAGGGGATAAGCTTCAGACAAGTCTTTCCATGTCCCTCTGCATGACAATAGACTTCCTCCCCTCTCCCATTCCACAGGCCCACCCACCCGGGACATCCACCTTTGTCATTAGCTCAGGAGAGGATGCAAGATGAGAATCTCTGCTATTGTGTGGGGAGACTCAGTTTCCCGGGTTTCCCCCATGGACACATGTTCTTCAGCTGGGTCTGATTTTCTCCAGACAAGCTGTCTTGGGAAGGATTTGGCCAGCCCTAAGAACCTGAAGGGAAAGGGCGGAGGGGGGTTCTCTCTCTGCCCCCGACAGCCCCGAGCTGGGTCGGTCCCTCAGACCTGGCCAGGGGCAGCCCATCCCCCGGCGCCCTTCCCCGGGGCATCCAAGGGCAGGCTCGGCGCCAGCCCCACCCCGCTCGCCACTGCCCGACCATCGTCCTCCCTCGGGGGGCCTGGGCAGGACAGGGACCCGGCTGTGGGAGGCCTCCAGATCTCAGGCCTGGCACACCGTTTACCAGGCTGCTTCGTCCTCTGACGGGGGCCCAGCACACGCCCCAGGAGACTTGGCAGCCGCCCCCAGGGCTCTATCCTCTGGAACTCGTCCCCTTGGAAGGGGCCTGGCCCAGGTGCCAGGTTCGGCTGGTCGGCCAGCTCCTTTGGAGAAAGCAGGCAAGCCGAGCCAGGCTTGCCGTGGCCCTGGCGTGACACCTGCCACCTCAGGCAGAGGGCCTCCCGCGTGCCCTCCATGGCGGGTTTCTCCCCGGAGCCGTGGCCTGGGCACTAGGAAGGCCGGGCCTCCCCGACTCCCGGGAGGAGGGGCTAGCCCAGTTGCGCCCTGGCCCCCAAACCCTCTGGTGCCATCTGCCTGTCTCGGCACTTCTGACTCCACAGAGCCTTTCCTACATCTGGGCTGCCTGCCGTGGCAAAGTGCAGGCGTGGGGTGAGGCCATGGCTTTGTCTTTCCAGGAAAAAATGAGCCCCTGGCCGAAGCAGCAGGCCCAGGCAGAGCCTTGAGCTTGAAGCCCAGTAGGTCTGTGGCCCTCAGGGCCAGAGCCATGCTTTCAAGGCAGGGAAGCGGCCTGCAAGCTGAGTGGGAGTGGGGGAGGGGAGGGAGACAGCTGAAGCCGAGTCCAGAAGGGCGGCGATGGAAGAGCTGCAGCTGGGTCAGAGCCTGGAGGGAGGGCGGGGCCTTCACTGAGGACCCCCCCCCCCCCGAGGCCAGCCCTAGGCCCCGGCTGTCGCGCATGCGCCCTTGGCCTGTGCGGTGTGTGGGGGGTTGAACCCAAGCCCGCAGGGCTCCCGGAGCGGCCAGAGAAAGAAGGGCCCATGGAGAGGTAGGCGAGGTGGGCAGGGGGCGCCACCTTACTCTCCTCAGCTCCCTGAGGGAGAGAGACAGAGACAGAGACAGAGAGAGAGATCCCTGACCTCTGAGTCTCTGCCTCCACCGCTGGCTGGTGCCAACTCACGCGCCATCCCACTTCCAGCCATCACCCCCACGCCTGCCCCGGGGCCAGCCCCACCACAGAGAGGCCGGTTGGTTCCTGCTCACCTCTGTGCCGTCCCTTCCCGACCTGACCCCAGTGCAGGGGATAAGCTTCAGACAAGTCTTTCCATGTCCCTCTGCATGACAATAGACTTCCTCCCCTCTCCCATTCCACAGGCCCACCCACCCGGGACATCCACCTTTGTCATTAGCTCAGGAGAGGATGCAAGATGAGAATCTCTGCTATTGTGTGGGGAGACTCAGTTTCCCGGGTTTCCCCCATGGACACATGTTCTTCAGCTGGGTCTGATTTTCTCCAGACAAGCTGTCTTGGGAAGGATTTGGCCAGCCCTAAGAACCTGAAGGGAAAGGGCGGAGGGGGGTTCTCTCTCTGCCCCCGACAGCCCCGAGCTGGGTCGGTCCCTCAGACCTGGCCAGGGGCAGCCCATCCCCCGGCGCCCTTCCCCGGGGCATCCAAGGGCAGGCTCGGCGCCAGCCCCACCCCGCTCGCCACTGCCCGACCATCGTCCTCCCTCGGGGGGCCTGGGCAGGACAGGGACCCGGCTGTGGGAGGCCTCCAGATCTCAGGCCTGGCACACCGTTTACCAGGCTGCTTCGTCCTCTGACGGGGGCCCAGCACACGCCCCAGGAGACTTGGCAGCCGCCCCCAGGGCTCTATCCTCTGGAACTCGTCCCCTTGGAAGGGGCCTGGCCCAGGTCCCAGGTTCGGCTGGTCGGCCAGCTCCTTTGGAGAAAGCAGGCAAGCCGAGCCAGGCTTGCCGTGGCCCTGGCGTGACACCTGCCACCTCAGGCAGAGGGCCTCCCGCGTGCCCTCCATGGCGGGTTTCTCCCCGGAGCCGTGGCCTGGGCACTAGGAAGGCCGGGCCTCCCCGACTCCCGGGAGGAGGGGCTAGCCCAGTTGCGCCCTGGCCCCCAAACCCTCTGGTGCCATCTGCCTGTCTCGGCACTTCTGACTCCACAGAGCCTTTCCTACATCTGGGCTGCCTGCCGTGGCAAAGTGCAGGCGTGGGGTGAGGCCATGGCTTTGTCTTTCCAGGAAAAAATGAGCCCCTGGCCGAAGCAGCAGGCCCAGGCAGAGCCTTGAGCTTGAAGCCCAGTAGGTCTGTGGCCCTCAGGGCCAGAGCCATGCTTTCAAGGCAGGGAAGCGGCCTGCAAGCTGATTGGGAGTGGGGGAGGGGAGGGAGACAGCTGAAGCCGAGTCCAGAAGGGCGGCGATGGAAGAGCTGCAGCTGGGTCAGAGCCTGGAGGGAGGGCGGGGCCTTCACTGAGGACCCCCCCCCCCCCGTGGCCAGCCCTAGGCCCCGGCGGTCGCGCATGCGCCCTTGGCCTGTGCGGTGTGTGGGGGCTTGAACCCAAGCCCGCAGGGCTCCCGGAGCGGCCAGAGAAAGAAGGGCCCATGGAGAGGTAGGCGAGGTGGGCAGGGGGCGCCACCTTACTCTCCTCAGCTCCCTGAGGGAGAGAGACAGAGACAGAGACAGAGAGAGAGATCCCTGACCTCTGAGTCTCTGCCTCCACCGCTGGCTGGTGCCAACTCACGCGCCATCCCACTTCCAGCCATCACCCCCACGCCTGCCCCGGGGCCAGCCCCACCACAGAGAGGCCGGTTGGTTCCTGCTCACCTCTGTGCCGTCCCTTCCCGACCTGACCCCAGTGCAGGGGATAAGCTTCAGACAAGTCTTTCCATGTCCCTCTGCATGACAATAGACTTCCTCCCCTCTCCCATTCCACAGGCCCACCCACCCGGGACATCCACCTTTGTCATTAGCTCAGGAGAGGATGCAAGATGAGAATCTCTGCTATTGTGTGGGGAGACTCAGTTTCCCGGGTTTCCCCCATGGACACATGTTCTTCAGCTGGGTCTGATTTTCTCCAGACAAGCTGTCTTGGGAAGGATTTGGCCAGCCCTAAGAACCTGAAGGGAAAGGGCGGAGGGGGGTTCTCTCTCTGCCCCCGACAGCCCCGAGCTGGGTCGGTCCCTCAGACCTGGCCAGGGGCAGCCCATCCCCCGGCGCCCTTCCCCGGGGCATCCAAGGGCAGGCTCGGCGCCAGCCCCACCCCGCTCGCCACTGCCCGACCATCGTCCTCCCTCGGGGGGCCTGGGCAGGACAGGGACCCGGCTGTGGGAGGCCTCCAGATCTCAGGCCTGGCACACCGTTTACCAGGCTGCTTCGTCCTCTGACGGGGGCCCAGCACACGCCCCAGGAGACTTGGCAGCCGCCCCCAGGGCTCTATCCTCTGGAACTCGTCCCCTTGGAAGGGGCCTGGCCCAGGTGCCAGGTTCGGCTGGTCGGCCAGCTCCTTTGGAGAAAGCAGGCAAGCCGAGCCAGGCTTGCCGTGGCCCTGGCGTGACACCTGCCACCTCAGGCAGAGGGCCTCCCGCGTGCCCTCCATGGCGGGTTTCTCCCCGGAGCCGTGGCCTGGGCACTAGGAAGGCCGGGCCTCCCCGACTCCCGGGAGGAGGGGCTAGCCCAGTTGCGCCCTGGCCCCCAAACCCTCTGGTGCCATCTGCCTGTCTCGGCACTTCTGACTCCACAGAGCCTTTCCTACATCTGGGCTGCCTGCCGTGGCAAAGTGCAGGCGTGGGGTGAGGCCATGGCTTTGTCTTTCCAGGAAAAAATGAGCCCCTGGCCGAAGCAGCAGGCCCAGGCAGAGCCTTGAGCTTGAAGCCCAGTAGGTCTGTGGCCCTCAGGGCCAGAGCCATGCTTTCAAGGCAGGGAAGCGGCCTGCAAGCTGAGTGGGAGTGGGGGAGGGGAGGGAGACAGCTGAAGCCGAGTCCAGAAGGGCGGCGATGGAAGAGCTGCAGCTGGGTCAGAGCCTGGAGTGAGGGCGGGGCCTTCACTGAGGACCCCCCCCCCCCCCCGAGGCCAGCCCTAGGCCCCGGCGGTCGCGCATGCGCCCTTGGCCTGTGCGGTGTGTGGGGGCTTGAACCCAAGCCCGCAGGGCTCCCGGAGCGGCCAGAGAAAGAAGGGCCCATGGAGAGGTAGGCGAGGTGGGCAGGGGGCGCCACCTTACTCTCCTCAGCTCCCTGAGGGAGAGAGACAGAGACAGAGACAGAGAGAGAGATCCCTGACCTCTGAGTCTCTGCCTCCACCGCTGGCTGGTGCCAACTCACGCGCCATCCCACTTCCAGCCATCACCCCCACGCCTGCCCTGGGGCCAGCCCCACCACAGAGAGGCCGGTTGGTTCCTGCTCACCTCTGTGCCGTCCCTTCCCGACCTGACCCCAGTGCAGGGGATAAGCTTCAGACAAGTCTTTCCATGTCCCTCTGCATGACAATAGACTTCCTCCCCTCTCCCATTCCACAGGCCCACCCACCCGGGACATCCACCTTTGTCATTAGCTCAGGAGAGGATGCAAGATGAGAATCTCTGCTATTGTGTGGGGAGACTCAGTTTCCCGGGTTTCCCCCATGGACACATGTTCTTCAGCTGGGTCTGATTTTCTCCAGACAAGCTGTCTTGGGAAGGATTTGGCCAGCCCTAAGAACCTGAAGGGAAAGGGCGGAGGGGGGTTCTCTCTCTGCCCCCGACAGCCCCGAGCTGGGTCGGTCCCTCAGACCTGGCCAGGGGCAGCCCATCCCCCGGCGCCCTTCCCCGGGGCATCCAAGGGCAGGCTCGGCGCCAGCCCCACCCCGCTCGCCACTGCCCGACCATCGTCCTCCCTCGGGGGGCCTGGGCAGGACAGGGACCCGGCTGTGGGAGGCCTCCAGATCTCAGGCCTGGCACACCGTTTACCAGGCTGCTTCCTCCTCTGACGGGGGCCCAGCACACGCCCCAGGAGACTTGGCAGCCGCCCCCAGGGCTCTAGCCTCTGGAACTCGTCCCCTTGGAAGGGGCCTGGCCCAGGTGCCAGGTTCGGCTGGTCGGCCAGCCTCCTTTGGAGAAAGCAGGCAAGCCGAGCCAGGCTTGCAGTGGCCCTGGCGTGACACCTGCCACCTCAGGCAGAGGGCCTCCCGCGTGCCCTCCATGGCGGGTTTCTCCCCGGAGCCGTGGCCTGGGCACTAGGAAGGCCGGGCCTCCCCGACTCCCGGGAGGAGGGGCTAGCCCAGTTGCGCCCTGGCCCCCAAACCCTCTGGTGCCATCTGCCTGTCTCGGCACTTCTGACTCCACAGAGCCTTTCCTACATCTGGGCTGCCTGCCGTGGCAAAGTGCAGGCGTGGGGTGAGGCCATGGCTTTGTCTTTCCAGG
The DNA here is from genome assembly GCF_020826845.1 of Diceros bicornis minor. Lineage (NCBI taxonomy): Eukaryota > Metazoa > Chordata > Mammalia > Perissodactyla > Rhinocerotidae > Diceros > Diceros bicornis. The sequence continues at coordinate 19,389 of NW_026691880.1, forward strand.
AAAAAATGAGCCCCTGGCCGAAGCAGCAGGCCCAGGCAGAGCCTTGAGCTTGAAGCCCAGTAGGTCTGTGGCCCTCAGGGCCAGAGCCATGCTTTCAAGGCAGGGAAGCGGCCTGCAAGCTGAGTGGGAGTGGGGGAGGGGAGGGAGACAGCTGAAGCCGAGTCCAGAAGGGCGGCGATGGAAGAGCTGCAGCTGGGTCAGAGCCTGGAGGGAGGGCGGGGCCTTCACTGAGGACCCCCCCCCCACGAGGCCAGCCCTAGGCCCCGGTGGTCGCGCATGCGCCCTTGGCCTGTGCGGTGTGTGGGGGCTTGAACCCAAGCCCGCAGGGCTCCCGGAGCGGCCAGAGAAAGAAGGGCCCATGGAGAGGTAGGCGAGGTGGGCAGGGGGCGCCACCTTACTCTCCTCAGCTCCCTGAGGGAGAGAGACAGAGACAGAGACAGAGAGAGAGATCCCTGACCTCTGAGTCTCTGCCTCCACCGCTGGCTGGTGCCAACTCACGCGCCATCCCACTTCCAGCCATCACCCCCACGCCTGCCCCGGGGCCAGCCCCACCACAGAGAGGCCTGTTGGTTCCTGCTCACCTCTGTGCCGTCCCTTCCCGACCTGACCCCAGTGCAGGGGATAAGCTTCAGACAAGTCTTTCCATGTCCCTCTGCATGACAATAGACTTCCTCCCCTCTCCCATTCCACAGGCCCACCCACCCGGGACATCCACCTTTGTCATTAGCTCAGGAGAGGATGCAAGATGAGAATCTCTGCTATTGTGTGGGGAGACTCAGTTTCCCGGGTTTCCCCCATGGACACATGTTCTTCAGCTGGGTCTGATTTTCTCCAGACAAGCTGTCTTGGGAAGGATTTGGCCAGCCCTAAGAACCTGAAGGGAAAGGGCGGAGGGGGGTTCTCTCTCTGCCCCCGACAGCCCCGAGCTGGGTCGGTCCCTCAGACCTGGCCAGGGGCAGCCCATCCCCCGGCGCCCTTCCCCGGGGCATCCAAGGGAAGGCTCGGCGCCAGCCCCACCCCGCTCGCCACTGCCCGACCATCGTCCTCCCTCGGGGGGCCTGGGCAGGACAGGGACCCGGCTGTGGGAGGCCTCCAGATCTCAGGCCCGGCACACCGTTTACCAGGCTGCTTCCTCCTCTGACGGGGGCCCAGCACACGCCCCAGGAGACTTGGCAGCCGCCCCCAGGGCTCTAGCCTCTGGAACTCGTCCCCTTGGAAGGGGCCTGGCCCAGGTGCCAGGTTCGGCTGGTCGGCCAGCCTCCTTTGGAGAAAGCAGGCAAGCCGAGCCAGGCTTGCCGTGGCCCTGGCGTGACACCTGCCACCTCAGGCAGAGGGCCTCCCGCGTGCCCTCCATGGCGGGTTTCTCCCCGGAGCCGTGGCCTGGGCACTAGGAAGGCCGGGCCTCCCCGACTCCCGGGAGGAGGGGCTAGCCCAGTTGCGCCCTGGCCCCCAAACCCTCTGGTGCCATCTGCCTGTCTCGGCACTTCTGACTCCACAGAGCCTTTCCTACATCTGGGCTGCCTGCCGTGGCAAAGTGCAGGCGTGGGGTGAGGCCATGGCTTTGTCTTTCCAGGAAAAAATGAGCCCCTGGCCGAAGCAGCAGGCCCAGGCAGAGCCTTGAGCTTGAAGCCCAGTAGGTCTGTGGCCCTCAGGGCCAGAGCCATGCTTTCAAGGCAGGGAAGCGGCCTGCAAGCTGAGTGGGAGTGGGGGAGGGGAGGGAGACAGCTGAAGCCGAGTCCAGAAGGGCGGCGATGGAAGAGCTGCAGCTGGGTCAGAGCCTGGAGGGAGGGCGGGGCCTTCACTGACGACCCCCCCCCCCCCGAGGCCAGCCCTAGGCCCCGGCGGTCGCGCATGCGCCCTTGGCCTGTGCGGTGTGTGGGGGCTTGAACCCAAGCCCGCAGGGCTCCCGGAGCGGCCAGAGAAAGAAGGGCCCATGGAGAGGTAGGCGAGGTGGGCAGGGGGCGCCACCTTACTCTCCTCAGCTCCCTGAGGGAGAGAGACAGAGACAGAGACAGAGAGAGAGATCCCTGACCTCTGAGTCTCTGCCTCCACCGCTGGCTGGTGCCAACTCACGCGCCATCCCACTTCCAGCCATCACCCCCACGCCTGCCCTGGGGCCAGCCCCACCACAGAGAGGCCGGTTGGTTCCTGCTCACCTCTGTGCCGTCCCTTCCCGACCTGACCCCAGTGCAGGGGATAAGCTTCAGACAAGTCTTTCCATGTCCCTCTGCATGACAATAGACTTCCTCCCCTCTCCCATTCCACAGGCCCACCCACCCGGGACATCCACCTTTGTCATTAGCTCAGGAGAGGATGCAAGATGAGAATCTCTGCTATTGTGTGGGGAGACTCAGTTTCCCGGGTTTCCCCCATGGACACATGTTCTTCAGCTGGGTCTGATTTTCTCCAGACAAGCTGTCTTGGGAAGGATTTGGCCAGCCCTAAGAACCTGAAGGGAAAGGGCGGAGGGGGGTTCTCTCTCTGCCCCCGACAGCCCCGAGCTGGGTCGGTCCCTCAGACCTGGCCAGGGGCAGCCCATCCCCCGGCGCCCTTCCCCGGGGCATCCAAGGGCAGGCTCGGCGCCAGCCCCACCCCGCTCGCCACTGCCCGACCATCGTCCTCCCTCGGGGGGCCTGGGCAGGACAGGGACCCGGCTGTGGGAGGCCTCCAGATCTCAGGCCTGGCACACCGTTTACCAGGCTGCTTCCTCCTCTGACGGGGGCCCAGCACACGCCCCAGGAGACTTGGCAGCCGCCCCCAGGGCTCTAGCCTCTGGAACTCGTCCCCTTGGAAGGGGCCTGGCCCAGGTGCCAGGTTCGGCTGGTCGGCCAGCCTCCTTTGGAGAAAGCAGGCAAGCCGAGCCAGGCTTGCAGTGGCCCTGGCGTGACACCTGCCACCTCAGGCAGAGGGCCTCCCGCGTGCCCTCCATGGCGGGTTTCTCCCCGGAGCCGTGGCCTGGGCACTAGGAAGGCCGGGCCTCCCCGACTCCCGGGAGGAGGGGCTAGCCCAGTTGCGCCCTGGCCCCCAAACCCTCTGGTGCCATCTGCCTGTCTCGGCACTTCTGACTCCACAGAGCCTTTCCTACATCTGGGCTGCCTGCCGTGGCAAAGTGCAGGCGTGGGGTGAGGCCATGGCTTTGTCTTTCCAGGAAAAAATGAGCCCCTGGCCGAAGCAGCAGGCCCAGGCAGAGCCTTGAGCTTGAAGCCCAGTAGGCCTGTGGCCCTCAGGGCCAGAGCCATGCTTTCAAGGCAGGGAAGCGGCCTGCAAGCTGAGTGGGAGTGGGGGAGGGGAGGGAGACAGCTGAAGCCGAGTCCAGAAGGGCGGCGATGGAAGAGCTGCAGCTGGGTCAGAGCCTGGAGGGAGGGCGGGGCCTTCACTGAGGACCCCCCCCCCCGAGGCCAGCCCTAGGCCCCGGTGGTCGCGCATGCGCCCTTGGCCTGTGCGGTGTGTGGGGGCTTGAACCCAAGCCCGCAGGGCTCCCGGAGCGGCCAGAGAAAGAAGGGCCCATGGAGAGGTAGGCGAGGTGGGCAGGGGGCGCCACCTTACTCTCCTCAGCTCCCTGAGGGAGAGAGACAGAGACAGAGACAGAGAGAGAGATCCCTGACCTCTGAGTCTCTGCCTCCACCGCTGGCTGGTGCCAACTCACGCGCCATCCCACTTCCAGCCATCACCCCCACGCCTGCCCCGGGGCCAGCCCCACCACAGAGAGGCCGGTTGGTTCCTGCTCACCTCTGTGCCGTCCCTTCCCGACCTGACCCCAGTGCAGGGGATAAGCTTCAGACAAGTCTTTCCATGTCCCTCTGCATGACAATAGACTTCCTCCCCTCTCCCATTCCACAGGCCCACCCACCCGGGACATCCACCTTTGTCATTAGCTCAGGAGAGGATGCAAGATGAGAATCTCTGCTATTGTGTGGGGAGACTCAGTTTCCCGGGTTTCCCCCATGGACACATGTTCTTCAGCTGGGTCTGATTTTCTCCAGACAAGCTGTCTTGGGAAGGATTTGGCCAGCCCTAAGAACCTGAAGGGAAAGGGCGGAGGGGGGTTCTCTCTCTGCCCCCGACAGCCCCGAGCTGGGTCGGTCCCTCAGACCTGGCCAGGGGCAGCCCATCCCCCGGCGCCCTTCCCCGGGGCATCCAAGGGCAGGCTCGGCGCCAGCCCCACCCCGCTCGCCACTGCCCGACCATCGTCCTCCCTCGGGGGGCCTGGGCAGGACAGGGACCCGGCTGTGGGAGGCCTCCAGATCTCAGGCCCGGCACACCGTTTACCAGGCTGCTTCCTCCTCTGACGGGGGCCCAGCACACGCCCCAGGAGACTTGGCAGCCGCCCCCAGGGCTCTAGCCTCTGGAACTCGTCCCCTTGGAAGGGGCCTGGCCCAGGTGCCAGGTTCGGCTGGTCGGCCAGCCTCCTTTGGAGAAAGCAGGCAAGCCGAGCCAGGCTTGCAGTGGCCCTGGCGTGACACCTGCCACCTCAGGCAGAGGGCCTCCCGCGTGCCCTCCATGGCGGGTTTCTCCCCGGAGCCGTGGCCTGGGCACTAGGAAGGCCGGGCCTCCCCGACTCCCGGGAGGAGGGGCTAGCCCAGTTGCGCCCTGGCCCCCAAACCCTCTGGTGCCATCTGCCTGTCTCGGCACTTCTGACTCCACAGAGCCTTTCCTACATCTGGGCTGCCTGCCGTGGCAAAGTGCAGGCGTGGGGTGAGGCCATGGCTTTGTCTTTCCAGGAAAAAATGAGCCCCTGGCCGAAGCAGCAGGCCCAGGCAGAGCCTTGAGCTTGAAGCCCAGTAGGTCTGTGGCCCTCAGGGCCAGAGCCATGCTTTCAAGGCAGGGAAGCGGCCTGCAAGCTGAGTGGGAGTGGGGGAGGGGAGGGAGACAGCTGAAGCCGAGTCCAGAAGGGCGGCGATGGAAGAGCTGCAGCTGGGTCAGAGCCTGGAGGGAGGGCGGGGCCTTCCCTGAGGACACCCCCCCCCCCGAGGCCAGCCCTAGGCCCCGGCGGTCGCGCATGCGCCCTTGGCCTGTGCGGTGTGTGGGGGCTTGAACCCAAGCCCGCAGGGCTCCCGGAGCGGCCAGAGAAAGAAGGGCCCATGGAGAGGTAGGCGAGGTGGGCAGGGGGCGCCACCTTACTCTCCTCAGCTCCCTGAGGGAGAGAGACAGAGACAGAGACAGAGAGAGAGATCCCTGACCTCTGAGTCTCTGCCTCCACCGCTGGCTGGTGCCAACTCACGCGCCATCCCACTTCCAGCCATCACCCCCACGCCTGCCCCGGGGCCAGCCCCACCACAGAGAGGCCGGTTGGTTCCTGCTCACCTCTGTGCCGTCCCTTCCCGACCTGACCCCAGTGCAGGGGATAAGCTTCAGACAAGTCTTTCCATGTCCCTCTGCATGACAATAGACTTCCTCCCCTCTCCCATTCCACAGGCCCACCCACCCGGGACATCCACCTTTGTCATTAGCTCAGGAGAGGATGCAAGATGAGAATCTCTGCTATTGTGTGGGGAGACTCAGTTTCCCGGGTTTCCCCCATGGACACATGTTCTTCAGCTGGGTCTGATTTTCTCCAGACAAGCTGTCTTGGGAAGGATTTGGCCAGCCCTAAGAACCTGAAGGGAAAGGGCGGAGGGGGGTTCTCTCTCTGCCCCCGACAGCCCCGAGCTGGGTCGGTCCCTCAGACCTGGCCAGGGGCAGCCCATCCCCCGGCGCCCTTCCCCGGGGCATCCAAGGGAAGGCTCGGCGCCAGCCCCACCCCGCTCGCCACTGCCCGACCATCGTCCTCCCTCGGGGGGCCTGGGCAGGACAGGGACCCGGCTGTGGGAGGCCTCCAGATCTCAGGCCCGGCACACCGTTTACCAGGCTGCTTCCTCCTCTGACGGGGGCCCAGCACACGCCCCAGGAGACTTGGCAGCCGCCCCCAGGGCTCTATCCTCTGGAACTCGTCCCCTTGGAAGGGGCCTGGCCCAGGTGCCAGGTTCGGCTGGTCGGCCAGCCTCCTTTGGAGAAAGCAGGCAAGCCGAGCCAGGCTTGCAGTGGCCCTGGCGTGACACCTGCCACCTCAGGCAGAGGGCCTCCCGCGTGCCCTCCATGGCGGGTTTCTCCCCGGAGCCGTGGCCTGGGCACTAGGAAGGCCGGGCCTCCCCGACTCCCGGGAGGAGGGGCTAGCCCAGTTGCGCCCTGGCCCCCAAACCCTCTGGTGCCATCTGCCTGTCTCGGCACTTCTGACTCCACAGAGCCTTTCCTACATCTGGGCTGCCTGCCGTGGCAAAGTGCAGGCGTGGGGTGAGGCCATGGCTTTGTCTTTCCAGGAAAAAATGAGCCCCTGGCCGAAGCAGCAGGCCCAGGCAGAGCCTTGAGCTTGAAGCCCAGTAGGTCTGTGGCCCTCAGGGCCAGAGCCATGCTTTCAAGGCAGGGAAGCGGCCTGCAAGCTGAGTGGGAGTGGGGGAGGGGAGGGAGACAGCTGAAGCCGAGTCCAGAAGGGCGGCGATGGAAGAGCTGCAGCTGGGTCAGAGCCTGGAGGGAGGGCGGGGCCTTCCCTGAGGACACCCCCCCCCCCCCCCCCGAGGCCAGCCCTAGGCCCCGGCGGTCGCGCATGCGCCCTTGGCCTGTGCGGTGTGTGGGGGGTTGAACCCAAGCCCGCAGGGCTCCCGGAGCGGCCAGAGAAAGAAGGGCCCATGGAGAGGTAGGCGAGGTGGGCAGGGGGCGCCACCTTACTCTCCTCAGCTCCCTGAGGGAGAGAGAGAGAGACAGAGACAGAGAGAGAGATCCCTGACCTCTGAGTCTCTGCCTCCACCGCTGGCTGGTGCCAACTCACGCGCCATCCCACTTCCAGCCATCACCCCCACGCCTGCCCCGGGGCCAGCCCCACCACAGAGAGGCCGGTTGGTTCCTGCTCACCTCTGTGCCGTCCCTTCCCGACCTGACCCCAGTGCAGGGGATAAGCTTCAGACAAGTCTTTCCATGTCCCTCTGCATGACAATAGACTTCCTCCCCTCTCCCATTCCACAGGCCCACCCACCCGGGACATCCACCTTTGTCATTAGCTCAGGAGAGGATGCAAGATGAGAATCTCTGCTATTGTGTGGGGAGACTCAGTTTCCCGGGTTTCCCCCATGGACACATGTTCTTCAGCTGGGTCTGATTTTCTCCAGACAAGCTGTCTTGGGAAGGATTTGGCCAGCCCTAAGAACCTGAAGGGAAAGGGCGGAGGGGGGTTCTCTCTCTGCCCCCGACAGCCCCGAGCTGGGTCGGTCCCTCAGACCTGGCCAGGGGCAGCCCATCCCCCGGCGCCCTTCCCCGGGGCATCCAAGGGCAGGCTCGGCGCCAGCCCCACCCCGCTCGCCACTGCCCGACCATCGTCCTCCCTCGGGGGGCCTGGGCAGGACAGGGACCCGGCTGTGGGAGGCCTCCAGATCTCAGGCCTGGCACACCGTTTACCAGGCTGCTTCCTCCTCTGACGGGGGCCCAGCACACGCCCCAGGAGACTTGGCAGCCGCCCCCAGGGCTCTAGCCTCTGGAACTCGTCCCCTTGGAAGGGGCCTGGCCCAGGTGCCAGGTTCGGCTGGTCGGCCAGCCTCCTTTGGAGAAAGCAGGCAAGCCGAGCCAGGCTTGCAGTGGCCCTGGCGTGACACCTGCCACCTCAGGCAGAGGGCCTCCCGCGTGCCCTCCATGGCGGGTTTCTCCCCGGAGCCGTGGCCTGGGCACTAGGAAGGCCGGGCCTCCCCGACTCCCGGGAGGAGGGGCTAGCCCAGTTGCGCCCTGGCCCCCAAACCCTCTGGTGCCATCTGCCTGTCTCGGCACTTCTGACTCCACAGAGCCTTTCCTACATCTGGGCTGCCTGCCGTGGCAAAGTGCAGGCGTGGGGTGAGGCCATGGCTTTGTCTTTCCAGGAAAAAATGAGCCCCTGGCCGAAGCAGCAGGCCCAGGCAGAGCCTTGAGCTTGAAGCCCAGTACGTCTGTGTCCCTCAGGGCCAGAGCCATGCTTTCAAGGCAGGGAAGCGGCTTGCAAGCTGAGTGGGAGTGGGGGAGGGGAGGGAGACAGCTGAAGCCGAGTCCAGAAGGGCGGCGATGGAAGAGCTGCAGCTGGGTCAGAGCCTGGAGGGAGGGCGGGGCCTTCACTGAGGACCCCCCCCCCCCCCCGAGGCCAGCCCTAGGCCCCGGCTGTCGCGCATGCGCCCTTGGCCTGTGCGGTGTGTGGGGGGTTGAACCCAAGCCCGCAGGGCTCCCGGAGCGGCCAGAGAAAGAAGGGCCCATGGAGAGGTAGGCGAGGTGGGCAGGGGGCGCCACCTTACTCTCCTCAGCTCCCTGAGGGAGAGAGACAGAGACAGAGACAGAGAGAGAGATCCCTGACCTCTGAGTCTCTGCCTCCACCGCTGGCTGGTGCCAACTCACGCGCCATCCCACTTCCAGCCATCACCCCCACGCCTGCCCCGGGGCCAGCCCCACCACAGAGAGGCCGGTTGGTTCCTGCTCACCTCTGTGCCGTCCCTTCCCGACCTGACCCCAGTGCAGGGGATAAGCTTCAGACAAGTCTTTCCATGTCCCTCTGCATGACAATAGACTTCCTCCCCTCTCCCATTCCACAGGCCCACCCACCCGGGACATCCACCTTTGTCATTAGCTCAGGAGAGGATGCAAGATGAGAATCTCTGCTATTGTGTGGGGAGACTCAGTTTCCCGGGTTTCCCCCATGGACACATGTTCTTCAGCTGGGTCTGATTTTCTCCAGACAAGCTGTCTTGGGAAGGATTTGGCCAGCCCTAAGAACCTGAAGGGAAAGGGCGGAGGGGGGTTCTCTCTCTGCCCCCGACAGCCCCGAGCTGGGTCGGTCCCTCAGACCTGGCCAGGGGCAGCCCATCCCCCGGCGCCCTTCCCCGGGGCATCCAAGGGCAGGCTCGGCGCCAGCCCCACCCCGCTCGCCACTGCCCGACCATCGTCCTCCCTCGGGGGGCCTGGGCAGGACAGGGACCCGGCTGTGGGAGGCCTCCAGATCTCAGGCCCGGCACACCGTTTACCAGGCTGCTTCCTCCTCTGACGGGGGCCCAGCACACGCCCCAGGAGACTTGGCAGCCGCCCCCAGGGCTCTAGCCTCTGGAACTCGTCCCCTTGGAAGGGGCCTGGCCCAGGTGCCAGGTTCGGCTGGTCGGCCAGCCTCCTTTGGAGAAAGCAGGCAAGCCGAGCCAGGCTTGCAGTGGCCCTGGCGTGACACCTGCCACCTCAGGCAGAGGGCCTCCCGCGTGCCCTCCATGGCGGGTTTCTCCCCGGAGCCGTGGCCTGGGCACTAGGAAGGCCGGGCCTCCCCGACTCCCGGGAGGAGGGGCTAGCCCAGTTGCGCCCTGGCCCCCAAACCCTCTGGTGCCATCTGCCTGTCTCGGCACTTCTGACTCCACAGAGCCTTTCCTACATCTGGGCTGCCTGCCGTGGCAAAGTGCAGGCGTGGGGTGAGGCCATGGCTTTGTCTTTCCAGGAAAAAATGAGCCCCTGGCCGAAGCAGCAGGCCCAGGCAGAGCCTTGAGCTTGAAGCCCAGTAGGTCTGTGGCCCTCAGGGCCAGAGCCATGCTTTCAAGGCAGGGAAGCGGCCTGCAAGCTGAGTGGGAGTGGGGGAGGGGAGGGAGACAGCTGAAGCCCAGTCCAGAAGGGCGGCGATGGAAGAGCTGCAGCTGGGTCAGAGCCTGGAGGGAGGGCGGGGCCTTCACTGAGGACCCCCCCCCCCCCGAGGCCAGCCCTAGGCCCCGGCGGTCGCGCATGCGCCCTTGGCCTGTGCGGTGTGTGGGGGGTTGAACCCAAGCCCGCAGGGCTCCCGGAGCGGCCAGAGAAAGAAGGGCCCATGGAGAGGTAGGCGAGGTGGGCAGGGGGCGCCACCTTACTCTCCTCAGCTCCCTGAGGGAGAGAGACAGAGACAGAGACAGAGAGAGAGATCCCTGACCTCTGAGTCTCTGCCTCCACCGCTGGCTGGTGCCAACTCACGCGCCATCCCACTTCCAGCCATCACCCCCACGCCTGCCCCGGGGCCAGCCCCACCACAGAGAGGCCGGTTGGTTCCTGCTCACCTCTGTGCCGTCCCTTCCCGACCTGACCCCAGTGCAGGGGATAAGCTTCAGACAAGTCTTTCCATGTCCCTCTGCATGACAATAGACTTCCTCCCCTCTCCCATTCCACAGGCCCACCCACCCGGGACATCCACCTTTGTCATTAGCTCAGGAGAGGATGCAAGATGAGAATCTCTGCTATTGTGTGGGGAGACTCAGTTTCCCGGGTTTCCCCCATGGACACATGTTCTTCAGCTGGGTCTGATTTTCTCCAGACAAGCTGTCTTGGGAAGGATTTGGCCAGCCCTAAGAACCTGAAGGGAAAGGGCGGAGGGGGGTTCTCTCTCTGCCCCCGACAGCCCCGAGCTGGGTCGGTCCCTCAGACCTGGCCAGGGGCAGCCCATCCCCCGGCGCCCTTCCCCGGGGCATCCAAGGGCAGGCTCGGCGCCAGCCCCACCCCGCTCGCCACTGCCCGACCATCGTCCTCCCTCGGGGGGCCTGGGCAGGACAGGGACCCGGCTGTGGGAGGCCTCCAGATCTCAGGCCTGGCACACCGTTTACCAGGCTGCTTCCTCCTCTGACGGGGGCCCAGCACACGCCCCAGGAGACTTGGCAGCCGCCCCCAGGGCTCTAGCCTCTGGAACTCGTCCCCTTGGAAGGGGCCTGGCCCAGGTGCCAGGTTCGGCTGGTCGGCCAGCCTCCTTTGGAGAAAGCAGGCAAGCCGAGCCAGGCTTGCAGTGGCCCTGGCGTGACACCTGCCACCTCAGGCAGAGGGCCTCCCGCGTGCCCTCCATGGCGGGTTTCTCCCCGGAGCCGTGGCCTGGGCACTAGGAAGGCCGGGCCTCCCCGACTCCCGGGAGGAGGGGCTAGCCCAGTTGCGCCCTGGCCCCCAAACCCTCTGGTGCCATCTGCCTGTCTCGGCACTTCTGACTCCACAGAGCCTTTCCTACATCTGGGCTGCCTGCCGTGGCAAAGTGCAGGCGTGGGGTGAGGCCATGGCTTTGTCTTTCCAGGAAAAAATGAGCCCCTGGCCGAAGCAGCAGGCCCAGGCAGAGCCTTGAGCTTGAAGCCCAGTAGGTCTGTGGCCCTCAGGGCCAGAGCCATGCTTTCAAGGCAGGGAAGCGGCCTGCAAGCTGAGTGGGAGTGGGGGAGGGGAGGGAGACAGCTGAAGCCGAGTCCAGAAGGGCGGCGATGGAAGAGCTGCAGCTGGGTCAGAGCCTGGAGGGAGGGCGGGGCCTTCACTGAGGACCCCCCCCCCCCCGAGGCCAGCCCTAGGCCCCGGCGGTCGCGCATGCGCCCTTGGCCTGTGCGGTGTGTGGGGGGTTGAACCCAAGCCCGCAGGGCTCCCGGAGCGGCCAGAGAAAGAAGGGCCCATGGAGAGGTAGGCGAGGTGGGCAGGGGGCGCCACCTTACTCTCCTCAGCTCCCTGAGGGAGAGAGACAGAGACAGAGACAGAGAGAGAGATCCCTGACCTCTGAGTCTCTGCCTCCACCGCTGGCTGGTGCCAACTCACGCGCCATCCCACTTCCAGCCATCACCCCCACGCCTGCCCCGGGGCCAGCCCCACCACAGAGAGGCCGGTTGGTTCCTGCTCACCTCTGTGCCGTCCCTTCCCGACCTGACCCCAGTGCAGGGGATAAGCTTCAGACAAGTCTTTCCATGTCCCTCTGCATGACAATAGACTTCCTCCCCTCTCCCATTCCACAGGCCCACCCACCCGGGACATCCACCTTTGTCATTAGCTCAGGAGAGGATGCAAGATGAGAATCTCTGCTATTGTGTGGGGAGACTCAGTTTCCCGGGTTTCCCCCATGGACACATGTTCTTCAGCTGGGTCTGATTTTCTCCAGACAAGCTGTCTTGGGAAGGATTTGGCCAGCCTAAGAACCTGAAGGGAAAGGGCGGAGGGGGGTTCTCTCTCTGCCCCCGACAGCCCCGAGCTGGGTCGGTCCCTCAGACCTGGCCAGGGGCAGCCCATCCCCCGGCGCCCTTCCCCGGGGCATCCAAGGGCAGGCTCGGCGCCAGCCCCACCCCGCTCGCCACTGCCCGACCATCGTCCTCCCTCGGGGGGCCTGGGCAGGACAGGGACCCGGCTGTGGGAGGCCTCCAGATCTCAGGCCTGGCACACCGTTTACCAGGCTGCTTCGTCCTCTGACGGGGGCCCAGCACACGCCCCAGGAGACTTGGCAGCCGCCCCCAGGGCTCTATCCTCTGGAACTCGTCCCCTTGGAAGGGGCCTGGCCCAGGTGCCAGGTTCGGCTGGTCGGCCAGCTCCTTTGGAGAAAGCAGGCAAGCCGAGCCAGGCTTGCCGTGGCCCTGGCGTGACACCTGCCACCTCAGGCAGAGGGCCTCCCGCGTGCCCTCCATGGCGGGTTTCTCCCCGGAGCCGTGGCCTGGGCACTAGGAAGGCCGGGCCTCCCCGACTCCCGGGAGGAGGGGCTAGCCCAGTTGCGCCCTGGCCCCCAAACCCTCTGGTGCCATCTGCCTGTCTCGGCACTTCTGACTCCACAGAGCCTTTCCTACATCTGGGCTGCCTGCCGTGGCAAAGTGCAGGCGTGGGGTGAGGCCATGGCTTTGTCTTTCCAGGAAAAAATGAGCCCCTGGCCGAAGCAGCAGGCCCAGGCAGAGCCTTGAGCTTGAAGCCCAGTAGGTCTGTGGCCCTCAGGGCCAGAGCCATGCTTTCAAGGCAGGGAAGCGGCCTGCAAGCTGAGTGGGAGTGGGGGAGGGGAGGGAGACAGCTGAAGCCGAGTCCAGAAGGGCGGCGATGGAAGAGCTGCAGCTGGGTCAGAGCCTGGAGGGAGGGCGGGGCCTTCACTGAGGACCCCCCCCCCCCCCCCCGAGGCCAGCCCTAGGCCCCGGCGGTCGCGCATGCGCCCTTGGCCTGTGCGGTGTGTGGGGGCTTGAACCCAAGCCCGCAGGGCTCCCGGAGCGGCCAGAGAAAGAAGGGCCCATGGAGAGGTAGGCGAGGTGGGCAGGGGGCGCCACCTTACTCTCCTCAGCTCCCTGAGGGAGAGAGACAGAGACAGAGACAGAGAGAGAGATCCCTGACCTCTGAGTCTCTGCCTCCACCGCTGGCTGGTGCCAACTCACGCGCCATCCCACTTCCAGCCATCACCCCCACGCCTGCCCCGGGGCCAGCCCCACCACAGAGAGGCCGGTTGGTTCCTGCTCACCTCTGTGCCGTCCCTTCCCGACCTGACCCCAGTGCAGGGGATAAGCTTCAGACAAGTCTTTCCATGTCCCTCTGCATGACAATAGACTTCCTCCCCTCTCCCATTCCACAGGCCCACCCACCCGGGACATCCACCTTTGTCATTAGCTCAGGAGAGGATGCAAGATGAGAATCTCTGCTATTGTGTGGGGAGACTCAGTTTCCCGGGTTTCCCCCATGGACACATGTTCTTCAGCTGGGTCTGATTTCTCCAGACAAGCTGTCTTGGGAAGGATTTGGCCAGCCCTAAGAACCTGAAGGGAAAGGGGCGGAGGGGGGTTCTCTCTCTGCCCCCGACAGCCCCGAGCTGGGTCGGTCCCTCAGACCTGGCCAGGGGCAGCCCATCCCCCGGCGCCCTTCCCCGGGGCATCCAAGGGCAGGCTCGGCGCCAGCCCACCCCGCTCGCCACTGCCCGACCATCGTCCTCCTCGGGGGGCCTGGGCAGGACAGGGACCCGGCTGTGGGAGGCCTCCAGATCTCAGGCCTGGCACACCGTTTACCAGGCTGCTTCGTCCTCTGACGGGGGCCCAGCACACGCCCCAGGAGACTTGGCAGCCGCCCCCAGGGCTCTATCCTCTGGAACTCGTCCCCTTGGAAGGGGCCTGGCCCAGGTGCCAGGGTTCGGCTGGTCGGCCAGCTCCTTTGGAGAAAGCAGGCAAGCCGAGCCAGGCTTGCCGTGGCCCTGGCGTGACACCTGCCACCTCAGGCAGAGGGCCTCCCGCGTGCCCTCCATGGCGGGTTTCTCTCCCGGAGCCGTGGCCTGGGCACTAGGAAGGCCGGGCCTCCCCGACTCCCGGGAGGAGGGGCTAGCCCAGTTGCGCCCTGGCCCCCAAACCCTCTGGTGCCATCTGCCTGTCTCGGCACTTCTGACTCCACAGAGCCTTTCCTACATCTGGGCTGCCTGCCGTGGCAAAAGTGCAGGCGTGGGGTGAGGCCATGGCTTTGTCTTTCCAGGAAAAAATGAGCCCCTGGCCGAAGCAGCAGGCCCAGGCAGAGCCTTGAGCTTGAAGCCCAGTAGGTCTGTGGCCCTCAGGGCCAGAGCCATGCTTTCAAGGCAGGGAAGCGGCCTGCAAGCTGAGTGGGAGTGGGGGAGGGGAGGGAGACAGCTGAAGCCGAGTCCAGAAGGGCGGCGATGGAAGAGCTGCAGCTGGGTCAGAGCCTGGAGGGAGGGCGGGGGCCTTCACTGAGGACCCCCCCCCCCCCCCGAGGCCAGCCCTAGGCCCCGGCGGTCGCGCATGCGCCCTTGGCCTGTGCGGTGTGTGGGGGCTTGAACCCAAGCCCGCAGGGCTCCCGGAGCGGCCAGAGAAAGAAGGGCCCATGGAGAGGTAGGCGAGGTGGGCAGGGGGCGCCACCTTACTCTCCTCAGCTCCCTGAGGAGAGAGACAGAGACAGAGACAGAGAGAGAGATCCCTGACCTCTGAGTCTCTGCCTCCACCGCTGGCTGGTGCCAACTCACGCGCCATCCACTTCCAGCCATCACCCCCACGCCTGCCCCGGGGCCAGCCCCACCACAGAGAGGCCGGTTGGTTCCTGCTCACCTCTGTGCCGTCCCTTCCCGACCTGACCCCAGTGCAGGGGATAAGCTTCAGACAAGTCTTTCCATGTCCCTCTGCATGACAATAGACTTCCTCCCCTCTCCCATTCCCACAGGCCCACCCACCCGGGACATCCACCTTTGTCATTAGCTCAGGAGAGGATGCAAGATGAGAATCTCTGCTATTGTGTGGGGAGACTCAGTTTCCCGGGTTTCCCCCATGGACACATGTTCTTCAGCTGGGTCTGATTTTCTCCAGACAAGCTGTCTTGGGAAGGATTTGGCCAGCCCTAAGAACCTGAAGGGAAAGGGCGGAGGGGGGTTCTCTCTCTGCCCCCGACAGCCCCGAGCTGGGTCGGGTCCCTCAGACCTGGCCAGGGGCAGCCCATCCCCCGGCGCCCTTCCCCGGGGCATCCAAGGGCAGGCTCGGCGCCAGCCCCACCCCGCTCGCCACTGCCCGACCATCGTCCTCCCTCGGGGGGCCTGGGCAGGACAGGGACCCGGCTGTGGGAGGCCTCCAGATCTCAGGCCTGGCACAACCGTTTACCAGGCTGCTTCCTCCTCTGACGGGGGCCCAGCACACGCCCCAGGAGACTTGGCAGCCGCCCCCAGGGCTCTAGCCTCTGGAACTCGTCCCCTTGGAAGGGGCCTGGCCCAGGTGCCAGGTTCGGCTGGTCGGCCAGCCTCCTTTGGAGAAAGCAGGCAAGCCGAGCCAGGCTTGCAGTGGCCCTGGCGTGACACCTGCCACCTCAGGCAGAGGGCCTCCCGCGTGCCCTCCATGGCGGGTTTCTCCCCGGAGCCGTGGCCTGGGCACTAGGAAGGCCGGGCCTCCCCGACTCCCGGGAGGAGGGGCTAGCCCAGTTGCGCCCTGGCCCCCAAACCCTCTGGTGCCATCTGCCTGTCTCGGCACTTCTGACTCCACAGAGCCTTTCCTACATCTGGGCTGCCTGCCGTGGCAAAAGTGCAGGCGTGGGGTGAGGCCATGGCTTTGTCTTTCCAGGAAAAAATGAGCCCCTGGCCGAAGCAGCAGGCCCAGGCAGAGCCTTGAGCTTGAAGCCCAGTAGGTCTGTGGCCCTCAGGGCCAGAGCCATGCTTTCAAGGCAGGGAAGCGGCCTGCAAGCTGAGTGGGAGTGGGGGAGGGGAGGGAGACAGCTGAAGCCGAGTCCAGAAGGGCGGCGATGGAAGAGCTGCAGCTGGGTCAGAGCCTGGAGGGAGGGCGGGGCCTTCACTGAGGACCCCCCCCCCCGAGGCCAGCCCTAGGCCCCGGCGGTCGCGCATGCGCCCTTGGCCTGTGCGGTGTGTGGGGGGTTGAACCCAAGCCCGCAGGGCTCCCGGAGCGGCCAGAGAAAGAAGGGCCCATGGAGAGGTAGGCGAGGTGGGCAGGGGGCGCCACCTTACTCTCCTCAGCTCCCTGAGGGAGAGAGACAGAGACAGAGACAGAGAGAGAGATCCCTGACCTCTGAGTCTCTGCCTCCACCGCTGGCTGGTGCCAACTCACGCGCCATCCCACTTCCAGCCATCACCCCCACGCCTGCCCCGGGGCCAGCCCCACCACAGAGAGGCCGGTTGGTTCCTGCTCACCTCTGTGCCGTCCCTTCCCGACCTGACCCCAGTGCAGGGATAAGCTTCAGACAAGTCTTTCCATGTCCCTCTGCATGACAATAGACTTCCTCCCCTCTCCCATTCCACAGGCCCACCCACCCGGGACATCCACCTTTGTCATTAGCTCAGGAGAGGATGCAAGATGAGAATCTCTGCTATTGTGTGGGGAGACTCAGTTTCCGGGTTTCCCCCATGGACACATGTTCTTCAGCTGGGTCTGATTTTCTCCAGACAAGCTGTCTTGGGAAGGATTTGGCCAGCCCTAAGAACCTGAAGGGAAAGGGCGGAGGGGGGTTCTCTCTCTGCCCCCGACAGCCCCGAGCTGGGTCGGTCCCTCAGACCTGGCCAGGGGCAGCCCATCCCCCGGCGCCCTTCCCCGGGGCATCCAAGGGCAGGCTCGGCGCCAGCCCCACCCCGCTCGCCACTGCCCGACCATCGTCCTCCTCCTCGGGGGCCTGGGCAGGACAGGGACCCGGCTGTGGGAGGCCTCCAGATCTCAGGCCTGGCACACACCGTTTACCAGGCTGCTTCCTCCTCTGACGGGGCCCAGCACACGCCCCAGGAGACTTGGCAGCCGCCCCCAGGGCTCTAGCCTCTGGAACTCGTCCCCTTGGAAGGGCCTGGCCCAGGTGCCAGGTTCGGCTGGTCGGCCAGCCTCCTTTGGAGAAAGCAGGCAAGCCGAGCCAGGCTTGCAGTGGCCCTGGCGTGACACCTGCCACCTCAGGCAGAGGGCCTCCCGCGTGCCCTCCATGGCGGGTTTCTCCCCGGAGCCGTGGCCTGGGCACTAGGAAGGCCGGGCCTCCCCGACTCCCGGGAGGAGGGGCTAGCCCAGTTGCGCCCTGGCCCCCAAACCCTCTGGTGCCATCTGCCTGTCT
>NW_026691881.1:0-36470 GCF_020826845.1 Diceros bicornis minor
ACAAAGGTGGATGTCCCGGGTGGGCCTGTGGAATGGGAGAGGGGAGGAAGTCTCTTGTCATGCAGAGGGACAAGGAAAGACTTGTCTGAATCTTCTCCCCTGCACTGGGGTCAGGTCGGGAAGGGACTGGCACAGAGGTGAGCAGGAACAGGCCTCTGTGTGGTGGGGTTGGCCCCGGGGCAGGCGTGGGGGTGATGGGTGGGAAGTGGGATGGCGTGTGAGGTTGGCACCAGCCAGCGGTGGAGGCAGAGACTCAAGGCCAGGGATCTCTCTCTCTGTCTCTGTCTCTGTCTCTCTCTACCTCAGGGAGCTGAGGAGAGTAAGGTGGCGCCCCCTGCCCACCTCGCCTACCTCTCCATGGGCCCTTCTTTCTCTGGCTGCTCCGGGAGCCTGCGGGCTTGGCTTCAACCCCCCCCCCCCCGACCGCACAGGCCCAGGGCGCATGCGCGACCGCCGGGGCCTAGGGCTGACCTCGGGGGTCCTCAGTGAATGCCCCGCCCTCCCTCCAGGCTCTGACCCAGCTGCAGCTGTTCCATCGCCGCCCTTCTGGACTCGGCTTCAGCTGTTGGCTCCCTCCCCTCCCCCACTCCCACTCAGCTTGGAGGCCGCTTCCCTGCCTCGGAAACATTGCTCTGGAACTGATGACCACAGGCGTACTGGGCTGCAAGCTCAAGGCTCTGCCTGGGCCAGCTGCTTCGGCCAGGGGTTCCTTTCTTCCTGGAAAGACAAAGCCATAGCCTCACCCCACGCCTGCACTTTGCCACTGCAGGCAGCCAAGGTGTAGGAAAGGCTCTGTGGAGTCAGAAGAGCCGAGACAGGCAGATGGCACGGCAGGCTTTGGGGGCCAGGGCGCAACTGGGCTAGCCCCTCCTGCCGGGAGTCGGGGAGGCCCGGCCTTCCTAGTGCCCAGGCCCCGGATCCGGGGAGAAATCCGCCATGGAGGGCACGCGTGAGGCCCTCTGCCTGAGGTCGCAGGTGTCACGCCAGGGCCACTGCAACCTGGCTCGGCTTGCCTGCTTTCTCAAGAGGAGGCTGGCCGACCATCCGAACCTGGCACCTGGGCCAGGCCCGTTCCAAGGGGACGAGTTCCAGAGACTAGAGCCCTGGGGGCGGCTGCCAAGTCTCCTGGGGCGTGTGCTAGGCCCCCGTCAGAGGAGGAAGCAGCCTGGTAAACGGGTGTGCCAGACTTGAGACCTGCAGGCCTCCCACTACCCGGGTCCCTGTCCTGCCCAGGCCCCCCGAGGGAGGACGATGGTCGTGGCAGTGGCGAGCGGGGTGGGGCTGGCGCCGAGCCTGCCCTTGGATGCCCCTGGGAAGGGCGCCGGGGGATGAGCTGCCCCTGGCCAGGTCTGAGGGACCGACCCAGCTCGGGGCTGTCGGGGGGCAGAGAGAGAATCCCCATCCGCCCTTTCTCTTCAGGTTCTTAGGGCTGCAATTCCTTAACAAGACGGGTTGTCTGGAGAAAATCACACCCAGCTCAAGAACATGTGTCCAAGGGGGAAACCCGGGAAACTGAGTCTCCCCACACAATAGCAGAGATTCTCATCTTGCATTCTCTCCTGAGCTAATGACAAAGGTGGATGTCCCGGGTGGGCCTGTGGAATGGGAGAGGGGAGGAAGTCTCTTGTCATGCAGAGGGACAAGGAAAGACTTGTCTGAATCTTCTCCCCTGCACTGGGGTCAGGTCGGGAAGGGACTGGCACAGAGGTGAGCAGGAACAGGCCTCTGTGTGGTGGGGTTGGCCCCGGGGCAGGCGTGGGGGTGATGGGTGGAAGTGGGATGGCGTGTGAGTTGGCACCAGCCAGCGGTGGAGGCAGAGACTCAAAGGCCAGGGATCTCTCTCTCTGTCTCTGTCTCTGTCTCTCTCTACCTCAGGGAGCTGAGGAGAGTAAGGTGGCGCCCCCTGCCCACCTCGCCTACCTCTCCATGGGCCCTTCTTTCTCTGGCTGCTCCGGGAGCCCTGCGGGCTTGGCTTCAACCCCCCCCCCCCCCGACCGCACAGGCCCAGGGCGCATGCGCGACCGCCGGGGCCTAGGGCTGACCTCGGGGGTCCTCAGTGAATGCCCCGCCCTCCCTCCAGGCTCTGACCCAGCTGCAGCTGTTCCATCGCCGCCCTTCTGGACTCGGCTTCAGCTGTTGGCTCCCTCCCCTCCCCCCACTCCCACTCAGCTTGGAGGCCGCTTCCCTGCCTCGGAAACATTGCTCTGGAACTGATGACCACAGGCGTACTGGGCTGCAAGCTCAAGGCTCTGCCTGGGCCAGCTGCTTCGGCCAGGGGTTCCTTTCTTCCTGGAAAGACAAAGCCATAGCCTCACCCCACGCCTGCACTTTGCCACTGCAGGCAGCCAAGGTGTAGGAAAGGCTCTGTGGAGTCAGAAGAGCCGAGACAGGCAGATGGCACGGCAGGCTTTGGGGGCCAGGGCGCAACTGGGCTAGCCCCTCCTGCCGGGAGTCGGGGAGGCCCGGCCTTCCTAGTGCCCAGGCCCCCGGATCCGGGGAGAAATCCGCCATGGAGGGCACGCGTGAGGCCCTCTGCCTGAGGTCGCAGGTGTCACGCCAGGGCCACTGCAAACCTGGCTCGGCTTGCCTGCTTTCTCAAGAGGAGGCTGGCCGACCATCCGAACCTGGCACCTGGGCCAGGCCCGTTCCAAGGGGACGAGTTCCAGAGACTAGAGCCCTGGGGGCGGCTGCCAAGTCTCCTGGGGCGTGTGCTAGGCCCCGTCAGAGGAGGAAGCAGCCTGGTAAACGGTGGTGCCAGACTTGAGACCTGCAGGCCTCCCACACCCGGGTCCCTGTCCTGCCCAGGCCCCCCGAGGGAGGACGATGGTCGTGGCAGTGGCGAGCGGGGTGGGGCTGGCGCCGAGCCTGCCCTTGGATGCCCCTGGGAAGGGCGCCGGGGGATGAGCTGCCCCTGGCCAGGTCTGAGGGACCGACCCAGCTCGGGGCTGTCGGGGGCAGAGAGAGAATCCCCATCCGCCCTTTCTCTTCAGGTTCTTAGGGCTGCCAATTCCTTAACAAGACGGGTTGTCTGGAGAAAATCACACCCAGCTCAAGAACATGTGTCCAAGGGGGAAACCCGGGAAACTGAGTCTCCCCACACAATAGCAGAGATTCTCATCTTGCATTCTCTCCTGAGCTAATGACAAAGGTGGATGTCCCGGGTGGGCCTGTGGAATGGGAGAGGGGAGGAAGTCTCTTGTCATGCAGAGGGACAAGGAAAGACTTGTCTGAATCTTCTCCCCTGCACTGGGGTCAGGTCGGGAAGGGACTGGCACAGAGGTGAGCAGGAACAGGCCTCTGTGTGGTGGGGTTGGCCCCGGGGCAGGCGTGGGGGTGATGGGTGGAAGTGGGATGGCGTGTGAGTTGGCACCAGCCAGCGGTGGAGGCAGAGACTCAAAGGCCAGGGATCTCTCTCTCTGTCTCTGTCTCTGTCTCTCTCTACCTCAGGGAGCTGAGGAGAGTAAGGTGGCGCCCCCTGCCCACCTCGCCTACCTCTCCATGGGCCCTTCTTTCTCTGGCTGCTCCGGGAGCCCTGCGGGCTTGGCTTCAACCCCCCCCCCCCCCCGACCGCACAGGCCCAGGGCGCATGCGCGACCGCCGGGGCCTAGGGCTGACCTCGGGGGTCCTCAGTGAATGCCCCGCCCTCCCTCCAGGCTCTGACCCAGCTGCAGCTGTTCCATCGCCGCCCTTCTGGACTCGGCTTCAGCTGTTGGCTCCCTCCCCTCCCCCACTCCCACTCAGCTTGGAGGCCGCTTCCCTGCCTCGGAAACATTGCTCTGGAACTGATGACCACAGGCGTACTGGGCTGCAAGCTCAAGGCTCTGCCTGGGCCAGCTGCTTCGGCCAGGGGTTCCTTTCTTCCTGGAAAGACAAAGCCATAGCCTCACCCCACGCCTGCACTTTGCCACTGCAGGCAGCCAAGGTGTAGGAAAGGCTCTGTGGAGTCAGAAGAGCCGAGACAGGCAGATGGCACGGCAGGCTTTGGGGGCCAGGGCGCAACTGGGCTAGCCCCTCCTGCCGGGAGTCGGGGAGGCCCGGCCTTCCTAGTGCCCAGGCCCCGGATCCGGGGAGAAATCCGCCATGGAGGGCACGCGTGAGGCCCTCTGCCTGAGGTCGCAGGTGTCACGCCAGGGCCACTGCAAACCTGGCTCGGCTTGCCTGCTTTCTCAAGAGGAGGCTGGCCGACCATCCGAACCTGGCACCTGGGCCAGGCCCGTTCCAAGGGGACGAGTTCCAGAGACTAGAGCCCTGGGGGCGGCTGCCAAGTCTCCTGGGGCGTGTGCTAGGCCCCCGTCAGAGGAGGAAGCAGCCTGGTAAACGGTGTGCCAGACTTGAGACCTGCAGGCCTCCCACACCCGGGTCCCTGTCCTGCCCAGGCCCCCCGAGGGAGGACGATGGTCGTGGCAGTGGCGAGCGGGGTGGGGCTGGCGCCGAGCCTGCCCTTGGATGCCCCTGGGAAGGGCGCCGGGGGATGAGCTGCCCCTGGCCAGGTCTGAGGGACCGACCCAGCTCGGGGCTGTCGGGGGCAGAGAGAGAATCCCCATCCGCCCTTTCTCTTCAGGTTCTTAGGGCTGCCAATTCCTTAACAAGACGGGTTGTCTGGAGAAAATCACACCCAGCTCAAGAACATGTGTCCAAGGGGGAAACCCGGGAAACTGAGTCTCCCCACACAATAGCAGAGATTCTCATCTTGCATTCTCTCCTGAGCTAATGACAAAGGTGGATGTCCCGGGTGGGCCTGTGGAATGGGAGAGGGGAGGAAGTCTCTTGTCATGCAGAGGGACAAGGAAAGACTTGTCTGAATCTTCTCCCCTGCACTGGGGTCAGGTCGGGAAGGGACTGGCACAGAGGTGAGCAGGAACAGGCCTCTGTGTGGTGGGGTTGGCCCCGGGGCAGGCGTGGGGGTGATGGGTGGAAGTGGGATGGCGTGTGAGTTGGCACCAGCCAGCGGTGGAGGCAGAGACTCAAAGGCCAGGGATCTCTCTCTCTGTCTCTGTCTCTGTCTCTCTCTACCTCAGGGAGCTGAGGAGAGTAAGGTGGCGCCCCCTGCCCACCTCGCCTACCTCTCCATGGGCCCTTCTTTCTCTGGCTGCTCCGGGAGCCCTGCGGGCTTGGCTTCAACCCCCCCCCCCCCGACCGCACAGGCCCAGGGCGCATGCGCGACCGCCGGGGCCTAGGGCTGACCTCGGGGGTCCTCAGTGAATGCCCCGCCCTCCCTCCAGGCTCTGACCCAGCTGCAGCTGTTCCATCGCCGCCCTTCTGGACTCGGCTTCAGCTGTTGGCTCCCTCCCCTCCCCCACTCCCACTCAGCTTGGAGGCCGCTTCCCTGCCTCGGAAACATTGTTCTGGAACTGATGACCACAGGCGTACTGGGCTGCAAGCTCAAGGCTCTGCCTGGGCCAGCTGCTTCGGCCAGGGGTTCCTTTCTTCCTGGAAAGACAAAGCCATAGCCTCACCCCACGCCTGCACTTTGCCACTGCAGGCAGCCAAGGTGTAGGAAAGGCTCTGTGGAGTCAGAAGAGCCGAGACAGGCAGATGGCACGGCAGGCTTTGGGGGCCAGGGCGCAACTGGGCTAGCCCCTCCTGCCGGGAGTCGGGGAGGCCCGGCCTTCCTAGTGCCCAGGCCCCGGATCCGGGGAGAAATCCGCCATGGAGGGCACGCGTGAGGCCCTCTGCCTGAGGTCGCAGGTGTCACGCCAGGGCCACTGCAAACCTGGCTCGGCTTGCCTGCTTTCTCAAGAGGAGGCTGGCCGACCATCCGAACCTGGCACCTGGGCCAGGCCCGTTCCAAGGGGACGAGTTCCAGAGACTAGAGCCCTGGGGGCGGCTGCCAAGTCTCCTGGGGCGTGTGCTAGGCCCCCGTCAGAGGAGGAAGCAGCCTGGTAAACGGTGTGCCAGACTTGAGACCTGCAGGCCTCCCACACCCGGGTCCCTGTCCTGCCCAGGCCCCCCGAGGGAGGACGATGGTCGTGGCAGTGGCGAGCGGGGTGGGGCTGGCGCCGAGCCTGCCCTTGGATGCCCCTGGGAAGGGCGCCGGGGGATGAGCTGCCCCTGGCCAGGTCTGAGGGACCGACCCAGCTCGGGGCTGTCGGGGGCAGAGAGAGAATCCCCATCCGCCCTTTCTCTTCAGGTTCTTAGGGCTGCCAATTCCTTAACAAGACGGGTTGTCTGGAGAAAATCACACCCAGCTCAAGAACATGTGTCCAAGGGGGAAACCCGGGAAACTGAGTCTCCCCACACAATAGCAGAGATTCTCATCTTGCATTCTCTCCTGAGCTAATGACAAAGGTGGATGTCCCGGGTGGGCCTGTGGAATGGGAGAGGGGAGGAAGTCTCTTGTCATGCAGAGGGACAAGGAAAGACTTGTCTGAATCTTCTCCCCTGCACTGGGGTCAGGTCGGGAAGGGACTGGCACAGAGGTGAGCAGGAACAGGCCTCTGTGTGGTGGGGTTGGCCCCGGGGCAGGCGTGGGGGTGATGGGTGGAAGTGGGATGGCGTGTGAGTTGGCACCAGCCAGCGGTGGAGGCAGAGACTCAAAGGCCAGGGATCTCTCTCTCTGTCTCTGTCTCTGTCTCTCTCTACCTCAGGGAGCTGAGGAGAGTAAGGTGGCGCCCCCTGCCCACCTCGCCTACCTCTCCATGGGCCCTTCTTTCTCTGGCTGCTCCGGGAGCCCTGCGGGCTTGGCTTCAACCCCCCCCCCCCCGACCGCACAGGCCCAGGGCGCATGCGCGACCGCCGGGGCCTAGGGCTGACCTCGGGGGTCCTCAGTGAATGCCCCGCCCTCCCTCCAGGCTCTGACCCAGCTGCAGCTGTTCCATCGCCGCCCTTCTGGACTCGGCTTCAGCTGTTGGCTCCCTCCCCTCCCCCACTCCCACTCAGCTTGGAGGGCCGCTTCCCTGCCTCGGAAACATTGTTCTGGAACTGATGACCACAGGCGTACTGGGCTGCAAGCTCAAGGCTCTGCCTGGGCCAGCTGCTTCGGCCAGGGGTTCCTTTCTTCCTGGAAAGACAAAGCCATAGCCTCACCCCACGCCTGCACTTTGCCACTGCAGGCAGCCAAGGTGTAGGAAAGGCTCTGTGGAGTCAGAAGAGCCGAGACAGGCAGATGGCACGGCAGGCTTTGGGGGCCAGGGCGCAACTGGGCTAGCCCCTCCTGCCGGGAGTCGGGGAGGCCCGGCCTTCCTAGTGCCCAGGCCCCGGATCCGGGGAGAAATCCGCCATGGAGGGCACGCGTGAGGCCCTCTGCCTGAGGTCGCAGGTGTCACGCCAGGGCCACTGCAAACCTGGCTCGGCTTGCCTGCTTTCTCAAGAGGAGGCTGGCCGACCATCCGAACCTGGCACCTGGGCCAGGCCCGTTCCAAGGGGACGAGTTCCAGAGACTAGAGCCCTGGGGGCGGCTGCCAAGTCTCCTGGGGCGTGTGCTAGGCCCCCGTCAGAGGAGGAAGCAGCCTGGTAAACGGTGTGCCAGACTTGAGACCTGCAGGCCTCCCACACCCGGGTCCCTGTCCTGCCCAGGCCCCCCGAGGGAGGACGATGGTCGTGGCAGTGGCGAGCGGGGTGGGGCTGGCGCCGAGCCTGCCCTTGGATGCCCCTGGGAAGGGCGCCGGGGGATGAGCTGCCCCTGGCCAGGTCTGAGGGACCGACCCAGCTCGGGGCTGTCGGGGGCAGAGAGAGAATCCCCATCCGCCCTTTCTCTTCAGGTTCTTAGGGCTGCCAATTCCTTAACAAGACGGGTTGTCTGGAGAAAATCACACCCAGCTCAAGAACATGTGTCCAAGGGGGAAACCCGGGAAACTGAGTCTCCCCACACAATAGCAGAGATTCTCATCTTGCATTCTCTCCTGAGCTAATGACAAAGGTGGATGTCCCGGGTGGGCCTGTGGAATGGGAGAGGGGAGGAAGTCTCTTGTCATGCAGAGGGACAAGGAAAGACTTGTCTGAATCTTCTCCCCTGCACTGGGGTCAGGTCGGGAAGGGACTGGCACAGAGGTGAGCAGGAACAGGCCTCTGTGTGGTGGGGTTGGCCCCGGGGCAGGCGTGGGGGTGATGGGTGGAAGTGGGATGGCGTGTGAGTTGGCACCAGCCAGCGGTGGAGGCAGAGACTCAAAGGCCAGGGATCTCTCTCTCTGTCTCTGTCTCTGTCTCTCTCTACCTCAGGGAGCTGAGGAGAGTAAGGTGGCGCCCCCTGCCCACCTCGCCTACCTCTCCATGGGCCCTTCTTTCTCTGGCTGCTCCGGGAGCCCTGCGGGCTTGGCTTCAACCCCCCCCCCCGACCGCACAGGCCCAGGGCGCATGCGCGACCGCCGGGGCCTAGGGCTGACCTCGGGGGTCCTCAGTGAATGCCCCGCCCTCCCTCCAGGCTCTGACCCAGCTGCAGCTGTTCCATCGCCGCCCTTCTGGACTCGGCTTCAGCTGTTGGCTCCCTCCCCTCCCCCACTCCCACTCAGCTTGGAGGCCGCTTCCCTGCCTCGGAAACATTGTTCTGGAACTGATGACCACAGGCGTACTGGGCTGCAAGCTCAAGGCTCTGCCTGGGCCAGCTGCTTCGGCCAGGGGTTCCTTTCTTCCTGGAAAGACAAAGCCATAGCCTCACCCCACGCCTGCACTTTGCCACTGCAGGCAGCCAAGGTGTAGGAAAGGCTCTGTGGAGTCAGAAGAGCCGAGACAGGCAGATGGCACGGCAGGCTTTGGGGGCCAGGGCGCAACTGGGCTAGCCCCTCCTGCCGGGAGTCGGGGAGGCCCGGCCTTCCTAGTGCCCAGGCCCCGGATCCGGGGAGAAATCCGCCATGGAGGGCACGCGTGAGGCCCTCTGCCTGAGGTCGCAGGTGTCACGCCAGGGCCACTGCAAACCTGGCTCGGCTTGCCTGCTTTCTCAAGAGGAGGCTGGCCGACCATCCGAACCTGGCACCTGGGCCAGGCCCGTTCCAAGGGGACGAGTTCCAGAGACTAGAGCCCTGGGGGCGGCTGCCAAGTCTCCTGGGGCGTGTGCTAGGCCCCCGTCAGAGGAGGAAGCAGCCTGGTAAACGGTGTGCCAGACTTGAGACCTGCAGGCCTCCCACACCCGGGTCCCTGTCCTGCCCAGGCCCCCCGAGGGAGGACGATGGTCGTGGCAGTGGCGAGCGGGGTGGGGCTGGCGCCGAGCCTGCCCTTGGATGCCCCTGGGAAGGGCGCCGGGGGATGAGCTGCCCCTGGCCAGGTCTGAGGGACCGACCCAGCTCGGGGCTGTCGGGGGCAGAGAGAGAATCCCCATCCGCCCTTTCTCTTCAGGTTCTTAGGGCTGCCAATTCCTTAACAAGACGGGTTGTCTGGAGAAAATCACACCCAGCTCAAGAACATGTGTCCAAGGGGGAAACCCGGGAAACTGAGTCTCCCCACACAATAGCAGAGATTCTCATCTTGCATTCTCTCCTGAGCTAATGACAAAGGTGGATGTCCCGGGTGGGCCTGTGGAATGGGAGAGGGGAGGAAGTCTCTTGTCATGCAGAGGGACAAGGAAAGACTTGTCTGAATCTTCTCCCCTGCACTGGGGTCAGGTCGGGAAGGGACTGGCACAGAGGTGAGCAGGAACAGGCCTCTGTGTGGTGGGGTTGGCCCCGGGGCAGGCGTGGGGGTGATGGGTGGAAGTGGGATGGCGTGTGAGTTGGCACCAGCCAGCGGTGGAGGCAGAGACTCAAAGGCCAGGGATCTCTCTCTCTGTCTCTGTCTCTGTCTCTCTCTACCTCAGGGAGCTGAGGAGAGTAAGGTGGCGCCCCCTGCCCACCTCGCCTACCTCTCCATGGGCCCTTCTTTCTCTGGCTGCTCCGGGAGCCCTGCGGGCTTGGCTTCAACCCCCCCCCCCACCGACCGCACAGGCCCAGGGCGCATGCGCGACCGCCGGGGCCTAGGGCTGACCTCGGGGGTCCTCAGTGAATGCCCCGCCCTCCCTCCAGGCTCTGACCCAGCTGCAGCTGTTCCATCGCCGCCCTTCTGGACTCGGCTTCAGCTGTTGGCTCCCTCCCCTCCCCCACTCCCACTCAGCTTGGAGGCCGCTTCCCTGCCTCGGAAACATTGCTCTGGAACTGATGACCACAGGCGTACTGGGCTGCAAGCTCAAGGCTCTGCCTGGGCCAGCTGCTTCGGCCAGGGGTTCCTTTCTTCCTGGAAAGACAAAGCCATAGCCTCACCCCACGCCTGCACTTTGCCACTGCAGGCAGCCAAGGTGTAGGAAAGGCTCTGTGGAGTCAGAAGAGCCGAGACAGGCAGATGGCACGGCAGGCTTTGGGGGCCAGGGCGCAACTGGGCTAGCCCCTCCTGCCGGGAGTCGGGGAGGCCCGGCCTTCCTAGTGCCCAGGCCCCGGATCCGGGGAGAAATCCGCCATGGAGGGCACGCGTGAGGCCCTCTGCCTGAGGTCGCAGGTGTCACGCCAGGGCCACTGCAAACCTGGCTCGGCTTGCCTGCTTTCTCAAGAGGAGGCTGGCCGACCATCCGAACCTGGCACCTGGGCCAGGCCCGTTCCAAGGGGACGAGTTCCAGAGACTAGAGCCCTGGGGGCGGCTGCCAAGTCTCCTGGGGCGTGTGCTAGGCCCCCGTCAGAGGAGGAAGCAGCCTGGTAAACGGTGTGCCAGACTTGAGACCTGCAGGCCTCCCACACCCGGGTCCCTGTCCTGCCCAGGCCCCCCGAGGGAGGACGATGGTCGTGGCAGTGGCGAGCGGGGTGGGGCTGGCGCCGAGCCTGCCCTTGGATGCCCCTGGGAAGGGCGCCGGGGGATGAGCTGCCCCTGGCCAGGTCTGAGGGACCGACCCAGCTCGGGGCTGTCGGGGGCAGAGAGAGAATCCCCATCCGCCCTTTCTCTTCAGGTTCTTAGGGCTGCCAATTCCTTAACAAGACGGGTTGTCTGGAGAAAATCACACCCAGCTCAAGAACATGTGTCCAAGGGGGAAACCCGGGAAACTGAGTCTCCCCACACAATAGCAGAGATTCTCATCTTGCATTCTCTCCTGAGCTAATGACAAAGGTGGATGTCCCGGGTGGGCCTGTGGAATGGGAGAGGGGAGGAAGTCTCTTGTCATGCAGAGGGACAAGGAAAGACTTGTCTGAATCTTCTCCCCTGCACTGGGGTCAGGTCGGGAAGGGACTGGCACAGAGGTGAGCAGGAACAGGCCTCTGTGTGGTGGGGTTGGCCCCGGGGCAGGCGTGGGGGTGATGGGTGGAAGTGGGATGGCGTGTGAGTTGGCACCAGCCAGCGGTGGAGGCAGAGACTCAAAGGCCAGGGATCTCTCTCTCTGTCTCTGTCTCTGTCTCTCTCTACCTCAGGGAGCTGAGGAGAGTAAGGTGGCGCCCCCTGCCCACCTCGCCTACCTCTCCATGGGCCCTTCTTTCTCTGGCTGCTCCGGGAGCCCTGCGGGCTTGGCTTCAACCCCCCCCCCCCCCCGACCGCACAGGCCCAGGGCGCATGCGCGACCGCCGGGGCCTAGGGCTGACCTCGGGGGTCCTCAGTGAATGCCCCGCCCTCCCTCCAGGCTCTGACCCAGCTGCAGCTGTTCCATCGCCGCCCTTCTGGACTCGGCTTCAGCTGTTGGCTCCCTCCCCTCCCCCACTCCCACTCAGCTTGGAGGCCGCTTCCCTGCCTCGGAAACATTGTTCTGGAACTGATGACCACAGGCGTACTGGGCTGCAAGCTCAAGGCTCTGCCTGGGCCAGCTGCTTCGGCCAGGGGTTCCTTTCTTCCTGGAAAGACAAAGCCATAGCCTCACCCCACGCCTGCACTTTGCCACTGCAGGCAGCCAAGGTGTAGGAAAGGCTCTGTGGAGTCAGAAGAGCCGAGACAGGCAGATGGCACGGCAGGCTTTGGGGGCCAGGGCGCAACTGGGCTAGCCCCTCCTGCCGGGAGTCGGGGAGGCCCGGCCTTCCTAGTGCCCAGGCCCCGGATCCGGGGAGAAATCCGCCATGGAGGGCACGCGTGAGGCCCTCTGCCTGAGGTCGCAGGTGTCACGCCAGGGCCACTGCAAACCTGGCTCGGCTTGCCTGCTTTCTCAAGAGGAGGCTGGCCGACCATCCGAACCTGGCACCTGGGCCAGGCCCGTTCCAAGGGGACGAGTTCCAGAGACTAGAGCCCTGGGGGCGGCTGCCAAGTCTCCTGGGGCGTGTGCTAGGCCCCCGTCAGAGGAGGAAGCAGCCTGGTAAACGGTGTGCCAGACTTGAGACCTGCAGGCCTCCCACACCCGGGTCCCTGTCCTGCCCAGGCCCCCCGAGGGAGGACGATGGTCGTGGCAGTGGCGAGCGGGGTGGGGCTGGCGCCGAGCCTGCCCTTGGATGCCCCTGGGAAGGGCGCCGGGGGATGAGCTGCCCCTGGCCAGGTCTGAGGGACCGACCCAGCTCGGGGCTGTCGGGGGCAGAGAGAGAATCCCCATCCGCCCTTTCTCTTCAGGTTCTTAGGGCTGCCAATTCCTTAACAAGACGGGTTGTCTGGAGAAAATCACACCCAGCTCAAGAACATGTGTCCAAGGGGGAAACCCGGGAAACTGAGTCTCCCCACACAATAGCAGAGATTCTCATCTTGCATTCTCTCCTGAGCTAATGACAAAGGTGGATGTCCCGGGTGGGCCTGTGGAATGGGAGAGGGGAGGAAGTCTCTTGTCATGCAGAGGGACAAGGAAAGACTTGTCTGAATCTTCTCCCCTGCACTGGGGTCAGGTCGGGAAGGGACTGGCACAGAGGTGAGCAGGAACAGGCCTCTGTGTGGTGGGGTTGGCCCCGGGGCAGGCGTGGGGGTGATGGGTGGAAGTGGGATGGCGTGTGAGTTGGCACCAGCCAGCGGTGGAGGCAGAGACTCAAAGGCCAGGGATCTCTCTCTCTGTCTCTGTCTCTGTCTCTCTCTACCTCAGGGAGCTGAGGAGAGTAAGGTGGCGCCCCCTGCCCACCTCGCCTACCTCTCCATGGGCCCTTCTTTCTCTGGCTGCTCCGGGAGCCCTGCGGGCTTGGCTTCAACCCCCCCCCCCCCGACCGCACAGGCCCAGGGCGCATGCGCGACCGCCGGGGCCTAGGGCTGACCTCGGGGGTCCTCAGTGAATGCCCCGCCCTCCCTCCAGGCTCTGACCCAGCTGCAGCTGTTCCATCGCCGCCCTTCTGGACTCGGCTTCAGCTGTTGGCTCCCTCCCCTCCCCCACTCCCACTCAGCTTGGAGGCCGCTTCCCTGCCTCGGAAACATTGCTCTGGAACTGATGACCACAGGCGTACTGGGCTGCAAGCTCAAGGCTCTGCCTGGGCCAGCTGCTTCGGCCAGGGGTTCCTTTCTTCCTGGAAAGACAAAGCCATAGCCTCACCCCACGCCTGCACTTTGCCACTGCAGGCAGCCAAGGTGTAGGAAAGGCTCTGTGGAGTCAGAAGAGCCGAGACAGGCAGATGGCACGGCAGGCTTTGGGGGCCAGGGCGCAACTGGGCTAGCCCCTCCTGCCGGGAGTCGGGGAGGCCCGGCCTTCCTAGTGCCCAGGCCCCGGATCCGGGGAGAAATCCGCCATGGAGGGCACGCGTGAGGCCCTCTGCCTGAGGTCGCAGGTGTCACGCCAGGGCCACTGCAAACCTGGCTCGGCTTGCCTGCTTTCTCAAGAGGAGGCTGGCCGACCATCCGAACCTGGCACCTGGGCCAGGCCCGTTCCAAGGGGACGAGTTCCAGAGACTAGAGCCCTGGGGGCGGCTGCCAAGTCTCCTGGGGCGTGTGCTAGGCCCCCGTCAGAGGAGGAAGCAGCCTGGTAAACGGTGTGCCAGACTTGAGACCTGCAGGCCTCCCACACCCGGGTCCCTGTCCTGCCCAGGCCCCCCGAGGGAGGACGATGGTCGTGGCAGTGGCGAGCGGGGTGGGGCTGGCGCCGAGCCTGCCCTTGGATGCCCCTGGGAAGGGCGCCGGGGGATGAGCTGCCCCTGGCCAGGTCTGAGGGACCGACCCAGCTCGGGGCTGTCGGGGGCAGAGAGAGAATCCCCATCCGCCCTTTCTCTTCAGGTTCTTAGGGCTGCCAATTCCTTAACAAGACGGGTTGTCTGGAGAAAATCACACCCAGCTCAAGAACATGTGTCCAAGGGGGAAACCCGGGAAACTGAGTCTCCCCACACAATAGCAGAGATTCTCATCTTGCATTCTCTCCTGAGCTAATGACAAAGGTGGATGTCCCGGGTGGGCCTGTGGAATGGGAGAGGGGAGGAAGTCTCTTGTCATGCAGAGGGACAAGGAAAGACTTGTCTGAATCTTCTCCCCTGCACTGGGGTCAGGTCGGGAAGGGACTGGCACAGAGGTGAGCAGGAACAGGCCTCTGTGTGGTGGGGTTGGCTCCGGGGCAGGCGTGGGGGTGATGGGTGGAAGTGGGATGGCGTGTGAGTTGGCACCAGCCAGCGGTGGAGGCAGAGACTCAAAGGCCAGGGATCTCTCTCTCTGTCTCTGTCTCTGTCTCTCTCTACCTCAGGGAGCTGAGGAGAGTAAGGTGGCGCCCCCTGCCCACCTCGCCTACCTCTCCATGGGCCCTTCTTTCTCTGGCTGCTCCGGGAGCCCTGCGGGCTTGGCTTCAACCCCCCCCCCCACCGACCGCACAGGCCCAGGGCGCATGCGCGACCGACGGGGCCTAGGGCTGACCTCGGGGGTCCTCAGTGAATGCCCCGCCCTCCCTCCAGGCTCTGACCCAGCTGCAGCTGTTCCATCGCCGCCCTTCTGGACTCGGCTTCAGCTGTTGGCTCCCTCCCCTCCCCCACTCCCACTCAGCTTGGAGGCCGCTTCCCTGCCTCGGAAACATTGCTCTGGAACTGATGACCACAGGCGTACTGGGCTGCAAGCTCAAGGCTCTGCCTGGGCCAGCTGCTTCGGCCAGGGGTTCCTTTCTTCCTGGAAAGACAAAGCCATAGCCTCACCCCACGCCTGCACTTTGCCACTGCAGGCAGCCAAGGTGTAGGAAAGGCTCTGTGGAGTCAGAAGAGCCGAGACAGGCAGATGGCACGGCAGGCTTTGGGGGCCAGGGCGCAACTGGGCTAGCCCCTCCTGCCGGGAGTCGGGGAGGCCCGGCCTTCCTAGTGCCCAGGCCCCGGATCCGGGGAGAAATCCGCCATGGAGGGCACGCGTGAGGCCCTCTGCCTGAGGTCGCAGGTGTCACGCCAGGGCCACTGCAAACCTGGCTCGGCTTGCCTGCTTTCTCAAGAGGAGGCTGGCCGACCATCCGAACCTGGCACCTGGGCCAGGCCCGTTCCAAGGGGACGAGTTCCAGAGACTAGAGCCCTGGGGGCGGCTGCCAAGTCTCCTGGGGCGTGTGCTAGGCCCCCGTCAGAGGAGGAAGCAGCCTGGTAAACGGTGTGCCAGACTTGAGACCTGCAGGCCTCCCACACCCGGGTCCCTGTCCTGCCCAGGCCCCCCGAGGGAGGACGATGGTCGTGGCAGTGGCGAGCGGGGTGGGGCTGGCGCCGAGCCTGCCCTTGGATGCCCCTGGGAAGGGCGCCGGGGGATGAGCTGCCCCTGGCCAGGTCTGAGGGACCGACCCAGCTCGGGGCTGTCGGGGGCAGAGAGAGAATCCCCATCCGCCCTTTCTCTTCAGGTTCTTAGGGCTGCCAATTCCTTAACAAGACGGGTTGTCTGGAGAAAATCACACCCAGCTCAAGAACATGTGTCCAAGGGGGAAACCCGGGAAACTGAGTCTCCCCACACAATAGCAGAGATTCTCATCTTGCATTCTCTCCTGAGCTAATGACAAAGGTGGATGTCCCGGGTGGGCCTGTGGAATGGGAGAGGGGAGGAAGTCTCTTGTCATGCAGAGGGACAAGGAAAGACTTGTCTGAATCTTCTCCCCTGCACTGGGGTCAGGTCGGGAAGGGACTGGCACAGAGGTGAGCAGGAACAGGCCTCTGTGTGGTGGGGTTGGCCCCGGGGCAGGCGTGGGGGTGATGGGTGGAAGTGGGATGGCGTGTGAGTTGGCACCAGCCAGCGGTGGAGGCAGAGACTCAAAGGCCAGGGATCTCTCTCTCTGTCTCTGTCTCTGTCTCTCTCTACCTCAGGGAGCTGAGGAGAGTAAGGTGGCGCCCCCTGCCCACCTCGCCTACCTCTCCATGGGCCCTTCTTTCTCTGGCTGCTCCGGGAGCCCTGCGGGCTTGGCTTCAACCCCCCCCCCCCCCCGACCGCACAGGCCCAGGGCGCATGCGCGACCGCCGGGGCCTAGGGCTGACCTCGGGGGTCCTCAGTGAATGCCCCGCCCTCCCTCCAGGCTCTGACCCAGCTGCAGCTGTTCCATCGCCGCCCTTCTGGACTCGGCTTCAGCTGTTGGCTCCCTCCCCTCCCCCACTCCCACTCAGCTTGGAGGCCGCTTCCCTGCCTCGGAAACATTGCTCTGGAACTGATGACCACAGGCGTACTGGGCTGCAAGCTCAAGGCTCTGCCTGGGCCAGCTGCTTCGGCCAGGGATTCCTTTCTTCCTGGAAAGACAAAGCCATAGCCTCACCCCACGCCTGCACTTTGCCACTGCAGGCAGCCAAGGTGTAGGAAAGGCTCTGTGGAGTCAGAAGAGCCGAGACAGGCAGATGGCACGGCAGGCTTTGGGGGCCAGGGCGCAACTGGGCTAGCCCCTCCTGCCGGGAGTCGGGGAGGCCCGGCCTTCCTAGTGCCCAGGCCCCGGATCCGGGGAGAAATCCGCCATGGAGGGCACGCGTGAGGCCCTCTGCCTGAGGTCGCAGGTGTCACGCCAGGGCCACTGCAAACCTGGCTCGGCTTGCCTGCTTTCTCAAGAGGAGGCTGGCCGACCATCCGAACCTGGCACCTGGGCCAGGCCCGTTCCAAGGGGACGAGTTCCAGAGACTAGAGCCCTGGGGGCGGCTGCCAAGTCTCCTGGGGCGTGTGCTAGGCCCCCGTCAGAGGAGGAAGCAGCCTGGTAAACGGTGTGCCAGACTTGAGACCTGCAGGCCTCCCACACCCGGGTCCCTGTCCTGCCCAGGCCCCCCGAGGGAGGACGATGGTCGTGGCAGTGGCGAGCGGGGTGGGGCTGGCGCCGAGCCTGCCCTTGGATGCCCCTGGGAAGGGCGCCGGGGGATGAGCTGCCCCTGGCCAGGTCTGAGGGACCGACCCAGCTCGGGGCTGTCGGGGGCAGAGAGAGAATCCCCATCCGCCCTTTCTCTTCAGGTTCTTAGGGCTGCCAATTCCTTAACAAGACGGGTTGTCTGGAGAAAATCACACCCAGCTCAAGAACATGTGTCCAAGGGGGAAACCCGGGAAACTGAGTCTCCCCACACAATAGCAGAGATTCTCATCTTGCATTCTCTCCTGAGCTAATGACAAAGGTGGATGTCCCGGGTGGGCCTGTGGAATGGGAGAGGGGAGGAAGTCTCTTGTCATGCAGAGGGACAAGGAAAGACTTGTCTGAATCTTCTCCCCTGCACTGGGGTCAGGTCGGGAAGGGACTGGCACAGAGGTGAGCAGGAACAGGCCTCTGTGTGGTGGGGTTGGCCCCGGGGCAGGCGTGGGGGTGATGGGTGGAAGTGGGATGGCGTGTGAGTTGGCACCAGCCAGCGGTGGAGGCAGAGACTCAAAGGCCAGGGATCTCTCTCTCTGTCTCTGTCTCTGTCTCTCTCTACCTCAGGGAGCTGAGGAGAGTAAGGTGGCGCCCCCTGCCCACCTCGCCTACCTCTCCATGGGCCCTTCTTTCTCTGGCTGCTCCGGGAGCCCTGCGGGCTTGGCTTCAACCCCCCCCCCGACCGCACAGGCCCAGGGCGCATGCGCGACCGACGGGGCCTAGGGCTGACCTCGGGGGTCCTCAGTGAATGCCCCGCCCTCCCTCCAGGCTCTGACCCAGCTGCAGCTGTTCCATCGCCGCCCTTCTGGACTCGGCTTCAGCTGTTGGCTCCCTCCCCTCCCCCACTCCCACTCAGCTTGGAGGCCGCTTCCCTGCCTCGGAAACATTGCTCTGGAACTGATGACCACAGGCGTACTGGGCTGCAAGCTCAAGGCTCTGCCTGGGCCAGCTGCTTCGGCCAGGGGTTCCTTTCTTCCTGGAAAGACAAAGCCATAGCCTCACCCCACGCCTGCACTTTGCCACTGCAGGCAGCCAAGGTGTAGGAAAGGCTCTGTGGAGTCAGAAGAGCCGAGACAGGCAGATGGCACGGCAGGCTTTGGGGGCCAGGGCGCAACTGGGCTAGCCCCTCCTGCCGGGAGTCGGGGAGGCCCGGCCTTCCTAGTGCCCAGGCCCCGGATCCGGGGAGAAATCCGCCATGGAGGGCACGCGTGAGGCCCTCTGCCTGAGGTCGCAGGTGTCACGCCAGGGCCACTGCAAACCTGGCTCGGCTTGCCTGCTTTCTCAAGAGGAGGCTGGCCGACCATCCGAACCTGGCACCTGGGCCAGGCCCGTTCCAAGGGGACGAGTTCCAGAGACTAGAGCCCTGGGGGCGGCTGCCAAGTCTCCTGGGGCGTGTGCTAGGCCCCCGTCAGAGGAGGAAGCAGCCTGGTAAACGGTGTGCCAGACTTGAGACCTGCAGGCCTCCCACACCCGGGTCCCTGTCCTGCCCAGGCCCCCCGAGGGAGGACGATGGTCGTGGCAGTGGCGAGCGGGGTGGGGCTGGCGCCGAGCCTGCCCTTGGATGCCCCTGGGAAGGGCGCCGGGGGATGAGCTGCCCCTGGCCAGGTCTGAGGGACCGACCCAGCTCGGGGCTGTCGGGGGCAGAGAGAGAATCCCCATCCGCCCTTTCTCTTCAGGTTCTTAGGGCTGCCAATTCCTTAACAAGACGGGTTGTCTGGAGAAAATCACACCCAGCTCAAGAACATGTGTCCAAGGGGGAAACCCGGGAAACTGAGTCTCCCCACACAATAGCAGAGATTCTCATCTTGCATTCTCTCCTGAGCTAATGACAAAGGTGGATGTCCCGGGTGGGCCTGTGGAATGGGAGAGGGGAGGAAGTCTCTTGTCATGCAGAGGGACAAGGAAAGACTTGTCTGAATCTTCTCCCCTGCACTGGGGTCAGGTCGGGAAGGGACTGGCACAGAGGTGAGCAGGAACAGGCCTCTGTGTGGTGGGGTTGGCCCCGGGGCAGGCGTGGGGGTGATGGGTGGAAGTGGGATGGCGTGTGAGTTGGCACCAGCCAGCGGTGGAGGCAGAGACTCAAAGGCCAGGGATCTCTCTCTCTGTCTCTGTCTCTGTCTCTCTCTACCTCAGGGAGCTGAGGAGAGTAAGGTGGCGCCCCCTGCCCACCTCGCCTACCTCTCCATGGGCCCTTCTTTCTCTGGCTGCTCCGGGAGCCCTGGGGGCTTGGCTTCAACCCCCCCCCCCCGACCGCACAGGCCCAGGGCGCATGCGCGACCGCCGGGGCCTAGGGCTGACCTCGGGGGTCCTCAGTGAATGCCCCGCCCTCCCTCCAGGCTCTGACCCAGCTGCAGCTGTTCCATCGCCACCCTTCTGGACTCGGCTTCAGCTGTTGGCTCCCTCCCCTCCCCCACTCCCACTCAGCTTGGAGGCCGCTTCCCTGCCTCGGAAACATTGCTCTGGAACTGATGACCACAGGCGTACTGGGCTGCAAGCTCAAGGCTCTGCCTGGGCCAGCTGCTTCGGCCAGGGGTTCCTTTCTTCCTGGAAAGACAAAGCCATAGCCTCACCCCACGCCTGCACTTTGCCACTGCAGGCAGCCAAGGTGTAGGAAAGGCTCTGTGGAGTCAGAAGAGCCGAGACAGGCAGATGGCACGGCAGGCTTTGGGGGCCAGGGCGCAACTGGGCTAGCCCCTCCTGCCGGGAGTCGGGGAGGCCCGGCCTTCCTAGTGCCCAGGCCCCGGATCCGGGGAGAAATCCGCCATGGAGGGCACGCGTGAGGCCCTCTGCCTGAGGTCGCAGGTGTCACGCCAGGGCCACTGCAAACCTGGCTCGGCTTGCCTGCTTTCTCAAGAGGAGGCTGGCCGACCATCCGAACCTGGCACCTGGGCCAGGCCCGTTCC
Source organism: Diceros bicornis minor (assembly GCF_020826845.1). Taxonomy (NCBI): domain Eukaryota; kingdom Metazoa; phylum Chordata; class Mammalia; order Perissodactyla; family Rhinocerotidae; genus Diceros; species Diceros bicornis. The sequence goes on from NW_026691881.1 coordinate 19,912, forward strand.
AAGGGGACGAGTTCCAGAGACTAGAGCCCTGGGGGCGGCTGCCAAGTCTCCTGGGGCGTGTGCTAGGCCCCCGTCAGAGGAGGAAGCAGCCTGGTAAACGGTGTGCCAGACTTGAGACCTGCAGGCCTCCCACACCCGGGTCCCTGTCCTGCCCAGGCCCCCCGAGGGAGGACGATGGTCGTGGCAGTGGCGAGCGGGGTGGGGCTGGCGCCGAGCCTGCCCTTGGATGCCCCTGGGAAGGGCGCCGGGGGATGAGCTGCCCCTGGCCAGGTCTGAGGGACCGACCCAGCTCGGGGCTGTCGGGGGCAGAGAGAGAATCCCCATCCGCCCTTTCTCTTCAGGTTCTTAGGGCTGCCAATTCCTTAACAAGACGGGTTGTCTGGAGAAAATCACACCCAGCTCAAGAACATGTGTCCAAGGGGGAAACCCGGGAAACTGAGTCTCCCCACACAATAGCAGAGATTCTCATCTTGCATTCTCTCCTGAGCTAATGACAAAGGTGGATGTCCCGGGTGGGCCTGTGGAATGGGAGAGGGGAGGAAGTCTCTTGTCATGCAGAGGGACAAGGAAAGACTTGTCTGAATCTTCTCCCCTGCACTGGGGTCAGGTCGGGAAGGGACTGGCACAGAGGTGAGCAGGAACAGGCCTCTGTGTGGTGGGGTTGGCCCCGGGGCAGGCGTGGGGGTGATGGGTGGAAGTGGGATGGCGTGTGAGTTGGCACCAGCCAGCGGTGGAGGCAGAGACTCAAAGGCCAGGGATCTCTCTCTCTGTCTCTGTCTCTGTCTCTCTCTACCTCAGGGAGCTGAGGAGAGTAAGGTGGCGCCCCCTGCCCACCTCGCCTACCTCTCCATGGGCCCTTCTTTCTCTGGCTGCTCCGGGAGCCCTGCGGGCTTGGCTTCAACCCCCCCCCCCCCGACCGCACAGGCCCAGGGCGCATGCGCGACCGCCGGGGCCTAGGGCTGACCTCGGGGGTCCTCAGTGAATGCCCCGCCCTCCCTCCAGGCTCTGACCCAGCTGCAGCTGTTCCATCGCCGCCCTTCTGGACTCGGCTTCAGCTGTTGGCTCCCTCCCCTCCCCCACTCCCACTCAGCTTGGAGGCCGCTTCCCTGCCTCGGAAACATTGCTCTGGAACTGATGACCACAGGCGTACTGGGCTGCAAGCTCAAGGCTCTGCCTGGGCCAGCTGCTTCGGCCAGGGGTTCCTTTCTTCCTGGAAAGACAAAGCCATAGCCTCACCCCACGCCTGCACTTTGCCACTGCAGGCAGCCAAGGTGTAGGAAAGGCTCTGTGGAGTCAGAAGAGCCGAGACAGGCAGATGGCACGGCAGGCTTTGGGGGCCAGGGCGCAACTGGGCTAGCCCCTCCTGCCGGGAGTCGGGGAGGCCCGGCCTTCCTAGTGCCCAGGCCCCGGATCCGGGGAGAAATCCGCCATGGAGGGCACGCGTGAGGCCCTCTGCCTGAGGTCGCAGGTGTCACGCCAGGGCCACTGCAAACCTGGCTCGGCTTGCCTGCTTTCTCAAGAGGAGGCTGGCCGACCATCCGAACCTGGCACCTGGGCCAGGCCCGTTCCAAGGGGACGAGTTCCAGAGACTAGAGCCCTGGGGGCGGCTGCCAAGTCTCCTGGGGCGTGTGCTAGGCCCCCGTCAGAGGAGGAAGCAGCCTGGTAAACGGTGTGCCAGACTTGAGACCTGCAGGCCTCCCACACCCGGGTCCCTGTCCTGCCCAGGCCCCCCGAGGGAGGACGATGGTCGTGGCAGTGGCGAGCGGGGTGGGGCTGGCGCCGAGCCTGCCCTAGGATGCCCCTGGGAAGGGCGCCGGGGGATGAGCTGCCCCTGGCCAGGTCTGAGGGACCGACCCAGCTCGGGGCTGTCGGGGGCAGAGAGAGAATCCCCATCCGCCCTTTCTCTTCAGGTTCTTAGGGCTGCCAATTCCTTAACAAGACGGGTTGTCTGGAGAAAATCACACCCAGCTCAAGAACATGTGTCCAAGGGGGAAACCCGGGAAACTGAGTCTCCCCACACAATAGCAGAGATTCTCATCTTGCATTCTCTCCTGAGCTAATGACAAAGGTGGATGTCCCGGGTGGGCCTGTGGAATGGGAGAGGGGAGGAAGTCTCTTGTCATGCAGAGGGACAAGGAAAGACTTGTCTGAATCTTCTCCCCTGCACTGGGGTCAGGTCGGGAAGGGACTGGCACAGAGGTGAGCAGGAACAGGCCTCTGTGTGGTGGGGTTGGCCCCGGGGCAGGCGTGGGGGTGATGGGTGGAAGTGGGATGGCGTGTGAGTTGGCACCAGCCAGCGGTGGAGGCAGAGACTCAAAGGCCAGGGATCTCTCTCTCTGTCTCTGTCTCTGTCTCTCTCTACCTCAGGGAGCTGAGGAGAGTAAGGTGGCGCCCCCTGCCCACCTCGCCTACCTCTCCATGGGCCCTTCTTTCTCTGGCTGCTCCGGGAGCCCTGCGGGCTTGGCTTCAACCCCCCCCCCCCGACCGCACAGGCCCAGGGCGCATGCGCGACCGCCGGGGCCTAGGGCTGACCTCGGGGGTCCTCAGTGAATGCCCCGCCCTCCCTCCAGGCTCTGACCCAGCTGCAGCTGTTCCATCGCCGCCCTTCTGGACTCGGCTTCAGCTGTTGGCTCCCTCCCCTCCCCCACTCCCACTCAGCTTGGAGGCCGCTTCCCTGCCTCGGAAACATTGCTCTGGAACTGATGACCACAGGCGTACTGGGCTGCAAGCTCAAGGCTCTGCCTGGGCCAGCTGCTTCGGCCAGGGGTTCCTTTCTTCCTGGAAAGACAAAGCCATAGCCTCACCCCACGCCTGCACTTTGCCACTGCAGGCAGCCAAGGTGTAGGAAAGGCTCTGTGGAGTCAGAAGAGCCGAGACAGGCAGATGGCACGGCAGGCTTTGGGGGCCAGGGCGCAACTGGGCTAGCCCCTCCTGCCGGGAGTCGGGGAGGCCCGGCCTTCCTAGTGCCCAGGCCCCGGATCCGGGGAGAAATCCGCCATGGAGGGCACGCGTGAGGCCCTCTGCCTGAGGTCGCAGGTGTCACGCCAGGGCCACTGCAAACCTGGCTCGGCTTGCCTGCTTTCTCAAGAGGAGGCTGGCCGACCATCCGAACCTGGCACCTGGGCCAGGCCCGTTCCAAGGGGACGAGTTCCAGAGACTAGAGCCCTGGGGGCGGCTGCCAAGTCTCCTGGGGCGTGTGCTAGGCCCCCGTCAGAGGAGGAAGCAGCCTGGTAAACGGTGTGCCAGACTTGAGACCTGCAGGCCTCCCACACCCGGGTCCCTGTCCTGCCCAGGCCCCCCGAGGGAGGACGATGGTCGTGGCAGTGGCGAGCGGGGTGGGGCTGGCGCCGAGCCTGCCCTTGGATGCCCCTGGGAAGGGCGCCGGGGGATGAGCTGCCCCTGGCCAGGTCTGAGGGACCGACCCAGCTCGGGGCTGTCGGGGGCAGAGAGAGAATCCCCATCCGCCCTTTCTCTTCAGGTTCTTAGGGCTGCCAATTCCTTAACAAGACGGGTTGTCTGGAGAAAATCACACCCAGCTCAAGAACATGTGTCCAAGGGGGAAACCCGGGAAACTGAGTCTCCCCACACAATAGCAGAGATTCTCATCTTGCATTCTCTCCTGAGCTAATGACAAAGGTGGATGTCCCGGGTGGGCCTGTGGAATGGGAGAGGGGAGGAAGTCTCTTGTCATGCAGAGGGACAAGGAAAGACTTGTCTGAATCTTCTCCCCTGCACTGGGGTCAGGTCGGGAAGGGACTGGCACAGAGGTGAGCAGGAACAGGCCTCTGTGTGGTGGGGTTGGCCCCGGGGCAGGCGTGGGGGTGATGGGTGGAAGTGGGATGGCGTGTGAGTTGGCACCAGCCAGCGGTGGAGGCAGAGACTCAAAGGCCAGGGATCTCTCTCTCTGTCTCTGTCTCTGTCTCTCTCTACCTCAGGGAGCTGAGGAGAGTAAGGTGGCGCCCCCTGCCCACCTCGCCTACCTCTCCATGGGCCCTTCTTTCTCTGGCTGCTCCGGGAGCCCTGCGGGCTTGGCTTCAACCCCCCCCCCCCCGACCGCACAGGCCCAGGGCGCATGCGCGACCGCCGGGGCCTAGGGCTGACCTCGGGGGTCCTCAGTGAATGCCCCGCCCTCCCTCCAGGCTCTGACCCAGCTGCAGCTGTTCCATCGCCGCCCTTCTGGACTCGGCTTCAGCTGTTGGCTCCCTCCCCTCCCCCACTCCCACTCAGCTTGGAGGCCGCTTCCCTGCCTCGGAAACATTGCTCTGGAACTGATGACCACAGGCGTACTGGGCTGCAAGCTCAAGGCTCTGCCTGGGCCAGCTGCTTCGGCCAGGGGTTCCTTTCTTCCTGGAAAGACAAAGCCATAGCCTCACCCCACGCCTGCACTTTGCCACTGCAGGCAGCCAAGGTGTAGGAAAGGCTCTGTGGAGTCAGAAGAGCCGAGACAGGCAGATGGCACGGCAGGCTTTGGGGGCCAGGGCGCAACTGGGCTAGCCCCTCCTGCCGGGAGTCGGGGAGGCCCGGCCTTCCTAGTGCCCAGGCCCCGGATCCGGGGAGAAATCCGCCATGGAGGGCACGCGTGAGGCCCTCTGCCTGAGGTCGCAGGTGTCACGCCAGGGCCACTGCAAACCTGGCTCGGCTTGCCTGCTTTCTCAAGAGGAGGCTGGCCGACCATCCGAACCTGGCACCTGGGCCAGGCCCGTTCCAAGGGGACGAGTTCCAGAGACTAGAGCCCTGGGGGCGGCTGCCAAGTCTCCTGGGGCGTGTGCTAGGCCCCCGTCAGAGGAGGAAGCAGCCTGGTAAACGGTGTGCCAGACTTGAGACCTGCAGGCCTCCCACACCCGGGTCCCTGTCCTGCCCAGGCCCCCCGAGGGAGGACGATGGTCGTGGCAGTGGCGAGCGGGGTGGGGCTGGCGCCGAGCCTGCCCTTGGATGCCCCTGGGAAGGGCGCCGGGGGATGAGCTGCCCCTGGCCAGGTCTGAGGGACCGACCCAGCTCGGGGCTGTCGGGGGCAGAGAGAGAATCCCCATCCGCCCTTTCTCTTCAGGTTCTTAGGGCTGCCAATTCCTTAACAAGACGGGTTGTCTGGAGAAAATCACACCCAGCTCAAGAACATGTGTCCAAGGGGGAAACCCGGGAAACTGAGTCTCCCCACACAATAGCAGAGATTCTCATCTTGCATTCTCTCCTGAGCTAATGACAAAGGTGGATGTCCCGGGTGGGCCTGTGGAATGGGAGAGGGGAGGAAGTCTCTTGTCATGCAGAGGGACAAGGAAAGACTTGTCTGAATCTTCTCCCCTGCACTGGGGTCAGGTCGGGAAGGGACTGGCACAGAGGTGAGCAGGAACAGGCCTCTGTGTGGTGGGGTTGGCCCCGGGGCAGGCGTGGGGGTGATGGGTGGAAGTGGGATGGCGTGTGAGTTGGCACCAGCCAGCGGTGGAGGCAGAGACTCAAAGGCCAGGGATCTCTCTCTCTGTCTCTGTCTCTGTCTCTCTCTACCTCAGGGAGCTGAGGAGAGTAAGGTGGCGCCCCCTGCCCACCTCGCCTACCTCTCCATGGGCCCTTCTTTCTCTGGCTGCTCCGGGAGCCCTGCGGGCTTGGCTTCAACCCCCCCCCCCCGACCGCACAGGCCCAGGGCGCATGCGCGACCGCCGGGGCCTAGGGCTGACCTCGGGGGTCCTCAGTGAATGCCCCGCCCTCCCTCCAGGCTCTGACCCAGCTGCAGCTGTTCCATCGCCGCCCTTCTGGACTCGGCTTCAGCTGTTGGCTCCCTCCCCTCCCCCACTCCCACTCAGCTTGGAGGCCGCTTCCCTGCCTCGGAAACATTGTTCTGGAACTGATGACCACAGGCGTACTGGGCTGCAAGCTCAAGGCTCTGCCTGGGCCAGCTGCTTCGGCCAGGGGTTCCTTTCTTCCTGGAAAGACAAAGCCATAGCCTCACCCCACGCCTGCACTTTGCCACTGCAGGCAGCCAAGGTGTAGGAAAGGCTCTGTGGAGTCAGAAGAGCCGAGACAGGCAGATGGCACGGCAGGCTTTGGGGGCCAGGGCGCAACTGGGCTAGCCCCTCCTGCCGGGAGTCGGGGAGGCCCGGCCTTCCTAGTGCCCAGGCCCCGGATCCGGGGAGAAATCCGCCATGGAGGGCACGCGTGAGGCCCTCTGCCTGAGGTCGCAGGTGTCACGCCAGGGCCACTGCAAACCTGGCTCGGCTTGCCTGCTTTCTCAAGAGGAGGCTGGCCGACCATCCGAACCTGGCACCTGGGCCAGGCCCGTTCCAAGGGGACGAGTTCCAGAGACTAGAGCCCTGGGGGCGGCTGCCAAGTCTCCTGGGGCGTGTGCTAGGCCCCCCGTCAGAGGAGGAAGCAGCCTGGTAAACGGTGTGCCAGACTTGAGACCTGCAGGCCTCCCACACCCGGGTCCCTGTCCTGCCCAGGCCCCCCGAGGAGGACGATGGTCCGTGGCAGTGGCGAGCGGGGTGGGGCTGGCGCCGAGCCTGCCCTTGGATGCCCCTGGGAAGGGCGCCGGGGGATGAGCTGCCCCTGGCCAGGTCTGAGGGACCGACCCAGCTCGGGGCTGTCGGGGGCAGAGAGAGAATCCCCATCCGCCCTTTCTCTTCAGGTTCTTAGGGCTGCCAATTCCTTAACAAGACGGGTTGTCTGGAGAAAATCACACCCAGCTCAAGAACATGTGTCCAAAGGGGGAAACCCGGGAAACTGAGTCTCCCCACACAATAGCAGAGATTCTCATCTTGCATTCTCTCCTGAGCTAATGACAAAGGTGGATGTCCCGGGTGGGCCTGTGGAATGGGAGAGGGGAGGAAGTCTCTTGTCATGCAGAGGGACAAGGAAAGACTTGTCTGAATCTTCTCCCCTGCACTGGGGTCAGGTCGGGAAGGGACTGGCACAGAGGTGAGCAGGAACAGGCCTCTGTGTGGTGGGGTTGGCCCCGGGGCAGGCGTGGGGGTGATGGGTGGAAGTGGGATGGCGTGTGAGTTGGCACCAGCCAGCGGTGGAGGCAGAGACTCAAAGGCCAGGGATCTCTCTCTCTGTCTCTGTCTCTGTCTCTCTCTACCTCAGGGGAGCTGAGGAGAGTAAGGTGGCGCCCCCTGCCCACCTCGCCTACCTCTCCATGGGCCCTTCTTTCTCTGGCTGCTCCGGGAGCCCTGCGGGCTTGGCTTCAACCCCCCCCCCCGACCGCACAGGCCCAGGGCGCATGCGCGACCGCCGGGGCCTAGGGCTGACCTCGGGGGTCCTCAGTGAATGCCCCGCCCTCCCTCCAGGCTCTGACCCAGCTGCAGCTGTTCCATCGCCGCCCTTCTGGACTCGGCTTCAGCTGTTGGCTCCCTCCCCTCCCCCACTCCCACTCAGCTTGGAGGCCGCTTCCCTGCCTCGGAAACATTGTTCTGGAACTGATGACCACAGGCGTACTGGGCTGCAAGCTCAAGGCTCTGCCTGGGCCAGCTGCTTCGGCCAGGGGTTCCTTTCTTCCTGGAAAGACAAAGCCATAGCCTCACCCCACGCCTGCACTTTGCCACTGCAGCAGCCAAGGTGTAGGAAAGGCTCTGTGGAGTCAGAAGAGCCGAGACAGGCAGATGGCACGGCAGGCTTTGGGGGCCAGGGCGCAACTGGGCTAGCCCCTCCTGCCGGGAGTCGGGGAGGCCCGGCCTTCCTAGTGCCCAGGCCCCGGATCCGGGGAGAAATCCGGCCATGGAGGGGCACGCGTGAGGCCCTCTGCCTGAGGTCGCAGGTGTCACGCCAGGGCCACTGCAAACCTGGCTCGGCTTGCCTGCTTTCTCAAGAGGAGGCTGGCCGACCATCCGAACCTGGCACCTGGGCCAGGCCCGTTCCAAGGGGACGAGTTCCAGAGACTAGAGCCCTGGGGGCGGCTGCCAAGTCTCCTGGGGCGTGTGCTAGGCCCCCGTCAGAGGAGGAAGCAGCCTGGTAAACGGTGTGCCAGACTTGAGACCTGCAGGCCTCCCACACCCGGGTCCCTGTCCTGCCCAGGGCCCCCCGAGGGAGGACGATGGTCGTGGCAGTGGCGAGCGGGGTGGGCTGGCGCCGAGCCTGCCCTTGGATGCCCCTGGGAAGGGCGCCGGGGGATGAGCTGCCCCTGGCCAGGTCTGAGGGACCGACCCAGCTCGGGGCTGTCGGGGGCAGAGAGAGAATCCCCATCCGCCCTTTCTCTTCAGGTTCTTAGGGCTGCCAATTCCTTAACAAGACGGGTTGTCTGGAGAAAATCACACCCAGCTCAAGAACATGTGTCCAAGGGGGAAACCCGGGAAACTGAGTCTCCCCACACAATAGCAGAGATTCTCAATCTTGCATTCTCTCCTGAGCTAATGACAAAGGTGGATGTCCCGGGTGGGCCTGTGGAATGGGAGAGGGGAGGAAGTCTCTTGTCATGCAGAGGGACAAGGAAAGACTTGTCTGAATCTTCTCCCCTGCACTGGGGTCAGGTCGGGAAGGGACTGGCACAGAGGTGAGCAGGAACAGGCCTCTGTGTGGTGGGGTTGGCCCCGGGGCAGGCGTGGGGGTGATGGGTGGAAGTGGGATGGCGTGTGAGTTGGCACCAGCCAGCGGTGGAGGCAGAGACTCAAAGGCCAGGGATCTCTCTCTCTGTCTCTGTCTCTGTCTCTCTCTACCTCAGGGAGCTGAGGAGAGTAAGGTGGCGCCCCCTGCCCACCTCGCCTACCTCTCCATGGGCCCTTCTTCTCTGGCTGCTCCGGGAGCCCTGCGGGCTTGGCTTCAACCCCCCCCCCCCCGACCGCACAGGCCCAGGGCGCATGCGCGACCGCCGGGGCCTAGGGCTGACCTCGGGGGTCCTCAGTGAATGCCCCGCCCTCCCTCCAGGCTCTGACCCAGCTGCAGCTGTTCCATCGCCGCCCTTCTGGACTCGGCTTCAGCTGTTGGCTCCCTCCCCCTCCCCCACTCCCACTCAGCTTGGAGGCCGCTTCCCTGCCTCGGAAACATTGTTCTGGAACTGATGACCACAGGCGTACTGGGCTGCAAGCTCAAGGCTCTGCCTGGGCCAGCTGCTTCGGCCAGGGGTTCCTTTCTTCCTGGAAAGACAAAGCCATAGCCTCACCCCACGCCTGCACTTTGCCACTGCAGGCAGCCAAGGTGTAGGAAAGGCTCTGTGGAGTCAGAAGAGCCGAGACAGGCAGATGGCACGGCAGGCTTTGGGGGCCAGGGCGCAACTGGGCTAGCCCCTCCTGCCGGGAGTCGGGGAGGCCCGGCCTTCCTAGTGCCCAGGCCCCGGATCCGGGGAGAAATCCGCCATGGAGGGCACGCGTGAGGCCCTCTGCCTGAGGTCGCAGGTGTCACGCCAGGGCCACTGCAAACCTGGCTCGGCTTGCCTGCTTTCTCAAGAGGAGGCTGGCCGACCATCCGAACCTGGCACCTGGGCCAGGCCCGTTCCAAGGGGACGAGTTCCAGAGACTAGAGCCCTGGGGGCGGCTGCCAAGTCTCCTGGGGCGTGTGCTAGGCCCCCGTCAGAGGAGGAAGCAGCCTGGTAAACGGTGTGCCAGACTTGAGACCCTGCAGGCCTCCCACACCCGGGTCCCTGTCCTGCCCAGGCCCCCCGAGGGAGGACGATGGTCGTGGCAGTGGCGAGCGGGGTGGGGCTGGCGCCGAGCCTGCCCTTGGATGCCCCTGGGAAGGGCGCCGGGGGATGAGCTGCCCCTGGCCAGGTCTGAGGGACCGACCCAGCTCGGGGCTGTCGGGGGCAGAGAGAGAATCCCCATCCGCCCTTTCTCTTCAGGTTCTTAGGGCTGCCAATTCCTTAACAAGACGGGTTGTCTGGAGAAAATCACACCCAGCTCAAGAACATGTGTCCAAGGGGGAAACCCGGGAAACTGAGTCTCCCCACACAATAGCAGAGATTCTCATCTTGCATTCTCTCCTGAGCTAATGACAAAGGTGGATGTCCCGGGGTGGGCCTGTGGAATGGGAGAGGGGAGGAAGTCTCTTGTCATGCAGAGGGACAAGGAAAGACTTGTCTGAATCTTCTCCCCTGCACTGGGGTCAGGTCGGGAAGGGACTGGCACAGAGGTGAGCAGGAACAGGCCTCTGTGTGGTGGGGTTGGCCCCGGGGCAGGCGTGGGGGTGATGGGTGGAAGTGGGATGGCGTGTGAGTTGGCACCAGCCAGCGGTGGAGGGCAGAGACTCAAAGGCCAGGGATCTCTCTCTCTGTCTCTGTCTCTGTCTCTCTCTACCTCAGGGAGCTGAGGAGAGTAAGGTGGCGCCCCCTGCCCACCTCGCCTACCTCTCCATGGGCCCTTCTTTCTCTGGCTGCTCCGGGAGCCCTGCGGGCTTGGCTTCAACCCCCCCCCCGACCGCACAGGCCCAGGGCGCATGCGCGACCGCCGGGGCCTAGGGCTGACCTCGGGGGTCCTCAGTGAATGCCCCGCCCTCCCTCCAGGCTCTGACCCAGCTGCAGCTGTTCCATCGCCGCCCTTCTGGACTCGGCTTCAGCTGTTGGCTCCCTCCCCTCCCCCACTCCCACTCAGCTTGGAGGCCGCTTCCCTGCCTCGGAAACATTGCTCTGGAACTGATGACCACAGGCGTACTGGGCTGCAAGCTCAAGGCTCTGCCTGGGCCAGCTGCTTCGGCCAGGGGTTCCTTTCTTCCTGGAAAGACAAAGCCATAGCCTCACCCCACGCCTGCACTTTGCCACTGCAGGCAGCCAAGGTGTAGGAAAGGCTCTGTGGAGTCAGAAGAGCCGAGACAGGCAGATGGCACGGCAGGCTTTGGGGGCCAGGGCGCAACTGGGCTAGCCCCTCCTGCCGGGAGTCGGGGAGGCCCCGGCCTTCCTAGTGCCCAGGCCCCGGATCCGGGGAGAAATCCGCCATGGAGGGCACGCGTGAGGCCCTCTGCCTGAGGTCGCAGGTGTCACGCCAGGGCCACTGCAAACCTGGCTCGGCTTGCCTGCTTTCTCAAGAGGAGGCTGGCCGACCATCCCGAACCTGGCACCTGGGCCAGGCCCGTTCCAAGGGGACGAGTTCCAGAGACTAGAGCCCTGGGGGCGGCTGCCAAGTCTCCTGGGGCGTGTGCTAGGCCCCCGTCAGAGGAGGAAGCAGCCTGGTAAACGGTGTGCCAGACTTGAGACCTGCAGGCCTCCCACACCCGGGTCCCTGTCCTGCCCAGGCCCCCCGAGGGAGGACGATGGTCGTGGCAGTGGCGAGCGGGGTGGGGCTGGCGCCGAGCCTGCCCTTGGATGCCCCTGGGAAGGGCGCCGGGGGATGAGCTGCCCCTGGCCAGGTCTGAGGGACCGACCCAGCTCGGGGCTGTCGGGGGCAGAGAGAGAATCCCCATCCGCCCTTTCTCTTCAGGTTCTTAGGGCTGCCAATTCCTTAACAAGACGGGTTGTCTGGAGAAAAATCACACCCAGCTCAAGAACATGTGTCCAAGGGGGAAACCCGGGAAACTGAGTCTCCCCACACAATAGCAGAGATTCTCATCTTGCATTCTCTCCTGAGCTAATGACAAAGGTGGATGTCCCGGGTGGGCCTGTGGAATGGGAGAGGGGAGGAAGTCTCTTGTCATGCAGAGGGACAAGGAAAGACTTGTCTGAATCTTCTCCCCTGCACTGGGGTCAGGTCGGGAAGGGACTGGCACAGAGGTGAGCAGGAACAGGCCTCTGTGTGGTGGGGTTGGCCCCGGGGCAGGCGTGGGGGTGATGGGTGGAAGTGGGATGGCGTGTGAGTTGGCACCAGCCAGCGGTGGAGGCAGAGACTCAAAGGCCAGGGATCTCTCTCTCTGTCTCTGTCTCTGTCTCTCTCTACCTCAGGGAGCTGAGGAGAGTAAGGTGGCGCCCCCTGCCCACCTCGCCTACCTCTCCATGGGCCCTTCTTTCTCTGGCTGCTCCGGGAGCCCTGCGGGCTTGGCTTCAACCCCCCCCCCCCCCGACCGCACAGGCCCAGGGCGCATGCGCGACCGCCGGGGCCTAGGGCTGACCTCGGGGGTCCTCAGTGAATGCCCCGCCCTCCCTCCAGGCTCTGACCCAGCTGCAGCTGTTCCATCGCCGCCCTTCTGGACTCGGCTTCAGCTGTTGGCTCCCTCCCCTCCCCCACTCCCACTCAGCTTGGAGGCCGCTTCCCTGCCTCGGAAACATTGCTCTGGAACTGATGACCACAGGCGTACTGGGCTGCAAGCTCAAGGCTCTGCCTGGGCCAGCTGCTTCGGCCAGGGGTTCCTTTCTTCCTGGAAAGACAAAGCCATAGCCTCACCCCACGCCTGCACTTTGCCACTGCAGGCAGCCAAGGTGTAGGAAAGGCTCTGTGGAGTCAGAAGAGCCGAGACAGGCAGATGGCACGGCAGGCTTTGGGGGCCAGGGCGCAACTGGGCTAGCCCCTCCTGCCGGGAGTCGGGGAGGCCCGGCCTTCCTAGTGCCCAGGCCCCGGATCCGGGGAGAAATCCGCCATGGAGGGCACGCGTGGGGCCCTCTGCCTGAGGTCGCAGGTGTCACGCCAGGGCCACTGCAAACCTGGCTCGGCTTGCCTGCTTTCTCAAGAGGAGGCTGGCCGACCATCCGAACCTGGCACCTGGGCCAGGCCCGTTCCAAGGGGACGAGTTCCAGAGACTAGAGCCCTGGGGGCGGCTGCCAAGTCTCCTGGGGCGTGTGCTAGGCCCCCGTCCAGAGGAGGAAGCAGCCTGGTAAACGGTGTGCCAGACTTGAGACCTGCAGGCCCTCCCACACCCGGGTCCCTGTCCTGCCCAGGCCCCCCGAGGGAGGACGATGGTCGTGGCAGTGGCGAGCGGGGGTGGGGCTGGCGCCGAGCCTGCCCTTGGATGCCCCTGGGAAGGGCGCCGGGGGATGAGCTGCCCCTGGCCAGGTCTGAGGGACCGACCCAGCTCGGGGCTGTCGGGGGCAGAGAGAGAATCCCCATCCGCCCTTTCTCTTCAGGTTCTTAGGGCTGCCAATTCCTTAACAAGACGGGTTGTCTGGAGAAAATCACACCCAGCTCAAGAACATGTGTCCAAGGGGGAAACCCGGGAAACTGAGTCTCCCCACACAATAGCAGAGATTCTCATCTTGCATTCTCTCCTGAGCTAATGACAAAGGTGGATGTCCCGGGTGGGCCTGTGGAATGGGAGAGGGGAGGAAGTCTCTTGTCATGCAGAGGGACAAGGAAAGACTTGTCTGAATCTTCTCCCCTGCACTGGGGGTCAGGTCGGGAAGGGACTGGCACAGAGGTGAGCAGGAACAGGCCTCTGTGTGGTGGGGTTGGCCCCGGGGCAGGCGTGGGGGTGATGGGTGGAAGTGGGATGGCGTGTGAGTTGGCACCAGCCAGCGGTGGAGGCAGAGACTCAAAGGCCAGGGATCTCTCTCTCTGTCTCTGTCTCTGTCTCTCTCTACCTCAGGGAGCTGAGGAGAGTAAGGTGGCGCCCCCTGCCCCACCTCGCCTACCTCTCCATGGGCCCTTCTTTCTCTGGCTGCTCCGGGAGCCCTGCGGGCTTGGCTTCAACCCCCCCCCCCCCCCGACCGCACAGGCCCAGGGCGCATGCGCGACCGCCGGGGCCTAGGGCTGACCTCGGGGGTCCTCAGTGAATGCCCCGCCCTCCCTCCAGGCTCTGACCCAGCTGCAGCTGTTCCATCGCCGCCCTTCTGGACTCGGCTTCAGCTGTTGGCTCCCTCCCCTCCCCCACTCCCACTCAGCTTGGAGGCCGCTTCCCTGCCTCGGAAACATTGCTCTGGAACTGATGACCACAGGCGTACTGGGCTGCAAGCTCAAGGCTCTGCCTGGGCCAGCTGCTTCGGCCAGGGGTTCCTTTCTTCCTGGAAAGACAAAGCCATAGCCTCACCCCACGCCTGCACTTTGCCACTGCAGGCAGCCAAGGTGTAGGAAAGGCTCTGTGGAGTCAGAAGAGCCGAGACAGGCAGATGGCACGGCAGGCTTTGGGGGCCAGGGCGCAACTGGGCTAGCCCCTCCTGCCGGGAGTCGGGGAGGCCCGGCCTTCCTAGTGCCCAGGCCCCGGATCCGGGGAGAAATCCGCCATGGAGGGCACGCGTGAGGCCCTCTGCCTGAGGTCGCAGGTGTCACGCCAGGGCCACTGCAAACCTGGCTCGGCTTGCCTGCTTTCTCAAGAGGAGGCTGGCCGACCATCCGAACCTGGCACCTGGGCCAGGCCCGTTCCAAGGGGACGAGTTCCAGAGACTAGAGCCCTGGGGGCGGCTGCCAAGTCTCCTGGGGCGTGTGCTAGGCCCCCGTCAGAGGAGGAAGCAGCCTGGTAAACGGTGTGCCAGACTTGAGACCTGCAGGCCTCCCACACCCGGGTCCCTGTCCTGCCCAGGGCCCCCCGAGGGAGGACGATGGTCGTGGCAGTGGCGAGCGGGGTGGGGGCTGGCGCCGAGCCTGCCCTTGGATGCCCCTGGGAAGGGCGCCGGGGGATGAGCTGCCCCTGGCCAGGTCTGAGGGACCGACCCAGCTCGGGGCTGTCGGGGGCAGAGAGAGAATCCCCATCCCGCCTTTCTCTTCAGGTTCTTAGGGCTGCCAATTCCTTAACAAGACGGGTTGTCTGGAGAAAATCACACCCAGCTCAAGAACATGTGTCCAAGGGGGAAACCCGGGGAAACTGAGTCTCCCCACACAATAGCAGAGATTCTCATCTTGCATTCTCTCCTGAGCTAATGACAAAGGTGGATGTCCCGGGTGGGCCTGTGGAATGGGAGAGGGGAGGAAGTCTCTTGTCATGCAGAGGGACAAGGAAAGACTTGTCTGAATCTTCTCCCCTGCACTGGGGTCAGGTCGGGAAGGGACTGGCACAGAGGTGAGCAGGAACAGGCCTCTGTGTGGTGGGGTTGGCCCCGGGGCAGGCGTGGGGGTGATGGGTGGAAGTGGGGATGGCGTGTGAGTTGGCACCAGCCAGCGGTGGAGGCAGAGACTCAAAGGCCAGGGATCTCTCTCTCTGTCTCTGTCTCTGTCTCTCTCTACCTCAGGGAGCTGAGGAGAGTAAGGTGGCGCCCCCTGCCCACCTCGCCTACCTCTCCATGGGCCCTTCTTTCTCTGGCTGCTCCGGGAGCCCTGCGGGCTTGGCTTCAACCCCCCCCCCCCCCCCGACCGCACAGGCCCAGGGCGCATGCGCGACCGCCGGGGCCTAGGGCTGACCTCGGGGGTCCTCAGTGAATGCCCCGCCCTCCCCTCCAGGCTCTGACCCAGCTGCAGCTGTTCCATCGCCGCCCTTCTGGACTCGGCTTCAGCTGTTGGCTCCCTCCCCTCCCCCACTCCCACTCAGCTTGGAGGCCGCTTCCCTGCCTCGGAAACATTGCTCTGGAACTGATGACCACAGGCGTACTGGGCTGCAAGCTCAAGGCTCTGCCTGGGCCAGCTGCTTCGGCCAGGGGTTCCTTTCTTCCTGGAAAGACAAAGCCATAGCCTCACCCCACGCCTGCACTTTGCCACTGCAGGCAGCCAAGGTGTAGGAAAGGCTCTGTGGAGTCAGAAGAGCCGAGACAGGCAGATGGCACGGCAGGCTTTGGGGGCCAGGGGCGCAACTGGGCTAGCCCCCTCCTGCCGGGAGTCGGGGAGGCCCGGCCTTCCTAGTGCCCAGGCCCCGGATCCGGGGAGAAATCCGCCATGGAGGGCACGCGTGGGGCCCTCTGCCTGAGGTCGCAGGTGTCACGCCAGGGCCACTGCAAACCTGGCTCGGCTTGCCTGCTTTCTCAAGAGGAGGCTGGCCGACCATCCGAACCCTGGCACCTGGGCCAGGCCCGTTCCAAGGGGACGAGTTCCAGAGACTAGAGCCCTGGGGGCGGCTGCCAAGTCTCCTGGGGCGTGTGCTAGGCCCCCGTCAGAGGAGGAAGCAGCCTGGTAAACGGTGTGCCAGACTTGAGACCTGCAGGCCTCCCACACCCGGGTCCCTGTCCTGCCCAGGCCCCCCGAGGGAGGACGATGGTCGTGGCAGTGGCGAGCGGGGGTGGGGCTGGCGCCGAGCCTGCCCTTGGATGCCCCTGGGAAGGGCGCCGGGGGATGAGCTGCCCCTGGCCAGGTCTGAGGGACCGACCCAGCTCGGGGCTGTCGGGGGCAGAGAGAGAATCCCCATCCGCCCTTTCTCTTCAGGTTCTTAGGGCTGCCAATTCCTTAACAAGACGGGGTTGTCTGGAGAAAATCACACCCAGCTCAAGAACATGTGTCCAAGGGGGAAACCCGGGAAACTGAGTCTCCCCCACACAATAGCAGAGATTCTCATCTTGCATTCTCTCCTGAGCTAATGACAAAGGTGGATGTCCCGGGTGGGCCTGTGGAATGGGAGAGGGGAGGAAGTCTCTTGTCATGCAGAGGGACAAGGAAAGACTTGTCTGAATCTTCTCCCCTGCACTGGGGTCAGGTCGGGAAGGGACTGGCACAGAGGTGAGCAGGAACAGGCCTCTGTGTGGTGGGGTTGGCCCCGGGGCAGGCGTGGGGGTGATGGGTGGAAGTGGGATGGCGTGTGAGTTGGCACCAGCCAGCGGTGGAGGCAGAGACTCAAAGGCCAGGGATCTCTCTCTCTGTCTCTGTCTCTGTCTCTCTCTACCTCAGGGAGCTGAGGAGAGTAAGGTGGCGCCCCCTGCCCACCTCGCCTAC